>NW_028263381.1:23105000-23405000 GCF_051168715.1 Poecilia mexicana
GGACCGAGCAGTCAAAGGAAAGCCAGGCACAGGTTTAAATTAAAACATTATTGGCTTTTATTTAAGCCAAAACATAAACTTTGGTCAACAATAAAAAATGACAAACTTGGGCCCATAAAAAGGTTAAAGTAACAAAGTTGAACTCAGACTGACTCCAACAAACATCCCTCCCTAAATGAGACAAAGGGGAAACTTAAATCCTGGCTGATCAGGCCACATAGAAACACAGAGGGGAGAAACACAAACAGCAACTGAAGCCAGCATAGAAAAACCCCCTCCCCTCTGGATGAGTAGTGGTATGAGCCAAGCTGCAGCCTCAGCAGCTCCAGCTCTTTGTTCCTGTGAAGGACTGGAGCAGCCGGGACTGAGGAAACTCAGAAAACAGGTTCAATCAGGCGGGACATAACAGTGAGATCTAAAATGTCTGCACTTCTTCTAGAATACAGCGTTATGATGTGCTGCCTTCTAAACAAAAATAGTTATTCTGTCAATTAAATGCTAGACTTAAAGAAACCCAGATATAAATGTGGTGAGACTGAACTATTGTGTGTGGTGTGATTGGATGGCGCCACATTTGTGCGACTGGAACTGCAGCATCACAGTGATGAAAAACTAAATACATTCTTACCAGCTACTAATACATTTATTAAGCTTCCCATTATGCTTTCAATCATCTGCTAGTCATTTCATTGACATCAAGTTGTTGTAAATAATAAACATTACAGTGGAAAACACAGAAAGAAATGAAAAAGTCCCCAGATGATCAGATCAGCTCCAGTTTCCTGATTAAAAACTGTTTAAAAATGATATGAAGAAATTCACCAAACCAGTAAACAATCAATCATTGTCGAGTTTTCTGGTCTCTTTAAACCACCTCAGCTTCTGCCCAAACTAGAAAAAGCTTGTTTCCCTCAAAGAAATGCAGGAACCACTCATCTCATCTTTTATTCATCTTTTCTTTTTGTCTTTAGATGATTTCAGCTGACAGTGTAAGACCACCATGACTTGGCATAAGTAGTCAGAGAGTCACAGAGAGTCACAGAGCAGGTTGGAAACCTACAAACTAATGAAACTAAATCAGTTACAGATCACAATCAACTCATTCACTAGTTTTCCAGGTCATGTTAACAATCTACTTTGAAGTTAACAGTGAATGAAGGAACAAATAAACTACATCCCAAACACATCAAACCCATTGAATCAAAGGCTGATTTGGTCTCTGAATGCAGATTAAATGATATCATGTCCAGTTCCTACCAGAGTGTCTTTGTGGAAGCTTGAAGCTGAGGCTCTTTGTCTGCAGAGATCATTGTGAGCACAGGTGTGCCAAGTTACCTGATAGACTTCAGATGGGCCTGAGTGAAAGGGATGGGTGCGCTTGGTTCTCTGTGATGTGTGTGCCAGTTGGGTGGAGATAGTAAATGCACTCACAAATGAACCATTTGCTGTTTTAACTTGACAATCATCAAACCAATCCTTCATCTGATCAATAATGTTTCATTTGGACTTTTTGTTCTTCATGCTGAGCTGCTGGTTGATCACTGAGATCTTCATCGGTAGGATTTTTAGTTCATAATCAGAGCTGAAGAATGGAGCCATCTTGGCAGTGAAGGTGTGTGTGTGTGTGTGTGTGTGTGTGTGTTAGTATCCAGGTCAGAGAAGGACAGCTTTCCTCTGTCCCAGTCCAGATTCACTCTGATCCTCTGGACTTTATTCTGGACTGGGAGACGAGTGGGAGGAGCTGATGGAGACCATGCTGAGTCTTCATCTCCATTGAACTCTATAACCAACAGTCCAGACTTGATGTTTTTCTTCCTATCAACAGATTCTTCTATCACACCAGGATATCCAGGATTTCCTGCCTCCAGCATCAACATCCCAGCTGTGGTTCCCTGAGTTCAAACCCTCAGAAGTCAAAACAGAGACAGAATTTATCAGCAAAACTCTCTGGATTATCAGGAAGCTGCTGTTTCTCTCCTCCAGTCAAACTGGTCAGATCTTCAGACAGATGGAGTTCTTTACCAGCCGTGTTTGGGTCCAGAACCAGAGGAGTGTAGGTCACCATGGTCTCCATGTTGCTCCAGATGTTGAAGGCCAGGTTGCCCAGATGTTTGGCCTGGTCTATCAGAGCTCCTGAGGGCAGCTGTGGATCCTCCAGCAGGGGGCAGCGCTGGACTCTTTCCAACTACAGCCTTGTAGTTGTGCAGGAATGAGACGTCTGCAGCTCTCAGCTCCTCCTCTGTGGCTCTGACTGTGTCTGAAAGAGCTGCTATCTCTCTGCTCAGAGCCTCCATCTTCTCCTTCATCATCCCTCTCTTCTGCTCCTCTTCCTCCCTCAGTGCAGCCAGCCTGGCCTCCTCTTCCTCTGCTAGAAACTGATGAAGCTGCTTAAACTGCTCCCTAATCTGCCTCTCTGTGTGTCGGGCCTGGACCTCCAGGTGTTCTGCTGTCTGATCAAACTCCTCCTGAACTTTCTTCCTGAGCTCCAGCTTCTCCTTTAAAGGCTCCAGAGTTTCCTGAAGTTTCTTCCTGTGTTGCTGAGCAGCTTCATCGATGGCTCTGAATCTGTGCTCGGTGTGTAAATCTGAATCTCTGCAGACGAGACACACTGGCTGCTGATGGTCCAGACAGAAGAGTTTGAGTTTCTCAGAGTGCAGAGAGCAGAGACCCTCTGAAGCTTTTTGGTTTCTCTGCTGTAACAAAGACTCACACAGATTCTTCAGAGCCAGATTACAGGGAGGAGCATCTGATGCTGATCTTTTCCTACCAACAGGATATGAGCGACCAGTTCTTCTTCTCCAACATTTCTGGAGAGGCAGCAGAAGTTCTGCTCACTACTTTTCTCTCTAGCACTCGGTGAAGGCCGACGCTTTTTCCTCTGCTCCTCTCCCTACCCATTCCACCCTGCTTGATCTTTCTTGCTTTTTCGGAGCCTTTTTTTGCACATCCTCCAAATCTATCAATTGTACATCTGGTTAACTGGTCTCTCAATCCAAGTGATCAAATTTTCTCCAGGAGACGGAGCAAATGGGAACCCTCTTGTCCTGCAGGAACACACATGATGGGATGGTTTCACCTGGATTTATTCATGATAACAGGATTTCTGCTGTTTGCAGCTTGTGCATTTCTGGCTTAGCAACACATTTGTGACAGATTTGGCCTAGTTAAAACACACAGACAGACTACTGTATTTTGTGGGACCCAAGTTGGATGTGAGTCTTGCTGAGACTGGCAGCCCAGCTGAGGATCCAAAACTCACTAGCAGGATGGAATAGATCTTGGAGAAGCTGCTGGCTTTGGTTCAGTGGAACGGCCACATTAATCTGGATGAACTAGAAGAGATATAACGGTTAAAGACTCGAGGACAGACAGAAATGTTAAGTCTGCCAGATCTAAAGAGAATTTGTTCTTCTGAATCTGTGTGGCCTTCTGGATATCTGGACTCTCCTGGAGACCAGATGTAAACAAACGGCTCGTTCCCGTCTCCTCTCCCTTCCCAAGTCACCCTGGAATCTGATGGCTGAACTCTAGAGGACTCTCTCCTGATATTTCCACCTTCATCAGAGTTTTTACATTATTACTTTGTAGAAACTGTGCAGTTCTCACTGTTAACCCAGAAAAGGAATCAGAACAAACCTGGAATCCAGAGACTCTCATTTATTAGTCTTTCTGTTTTTTACTAATTGTAGAGTTCTCACAATTTAGACCAATTTTATTTATTACTTTTAAGATTATTATGCAGCAAGACTCCTATTATTGCAACCCAGAAAAGGAATCAGAACAAACTTAGAATCCATAAAAATTCCTCCAGAACCAGAACATTTAGTTTTTATTATTACTTAGAAACTTGTAAAAGTACTAATTACTGTTATTACTTTCATTACCTCAACTACATGTCAGACGTTTCAGTCATAAGACTTTAATTCGGTATTTAAAAATAATTCAGGTTTTTGTTGTTAGCTTGATTTAAAAGCCTTTTTTAAGAATGACCTACTAATTTTGAGTATATTAATTATTTACTCCAAATAAATTTAAGAAAAATTAAGATGTATTTTCTTTTGTGATTGCAAACCAAACGGTTCTGTAAACGTTTTAATATTTTTGATTCAAATAATAAAAATAAGTACGGATCCCACAACAATCCAAGAAGAAGAAGCTGACGTCATTATATACGACACTTACTTCCAAACCGGTGAGTAGAAACCTGCATCTGGAGGAGGAGGGGCTCTCGACTGCTGGATGCACCTGCAGGAGTTTTGGGACGAAGGATTGAGGAGTTTGTTGCTTTTGAACCAAAGATCTAGGATTGTGGAACAAAACTTGGAGTGTGGAAAAGGCGGGTTTTGGCATAAACTGGTATGTGAATGGATCGGATGGAAATGGAGACAAGTAATGAAGAAGAAGGGGAAGATGAAGGATGGACGGCAGTGGGAAGAGGGAGAGGAAGAAATGAAATAGATGAAGGGAATCAGAGATAGTCAAGGTAGCAAACGGGATCTAGAAGGAAGCAGTTCAGAGGAAGAGAGAGTTAGGAGAAAAGATGTGAGGAATTTAAAGTCATTCTGAAAGTTAAGAGTGAGGAAGGTCAGGAGAAAATCAGCCCAATTGGGGTGTCAAGAGAAATGAAAAAGAAACTAGGAGACGTTGAAATGGTAAAGATTTAGAGAGACGGAAACCTATTGATAGAATGTAAGAATATAGAGAAAAGAATAAGGCCTTCAATGTGGATAATATATGTAAAAGAGCTGAGCTGGAGAAAACAATGTTGGGAGGAAATAAAACAATCAGAGGGGTGATCTATGGGATCCCTCTAGATGAGGATCTGGAAAAACTTGAGAGAAATATTGTTGGAGCAAAGGTGACTAATGTGAAAAGGCTGTGAAGAACTGTGGATGGTGAGAGAGTGGGGAGTCAGTCAGTCCTAGTGGAGTCTGAAGGAAAAGAGCTGCCAAGTAATATAAAAATAGGATTTATAAGTTTCCAAGTCAGACCTTATGTTCCTCCACCACTTCGGTGTTTTAAATGCCAAAGGTTTGGACACATTGCGGCAGTTTGTAAAGGAAAGCAGAGATGTCCAAAATGTGGGGAAGATCATAAAGAATGTAAGGAAGATGAACAAGAGAAATGTTGTAACTGTGGGGGATCATAGGGTTACGTACGGAGGATGGGAGGTAAGGAAGAGGCTAAAGAAGCTGTGCAGATTAAAACATCTACAAATATAAGCTATGCAGAAGCTGTAAAAAATGTGAAGGAGCAGGAAAAAAGAGGTGGAGCAAATGGGGAGTCAAACAATACAGCAAACTAAAATACTAGCAGAAGAAAAGGTCACTTACTCAGTGGAAAATCTAGTTTTATTCATAGCTTCTGTTATCAACTGTACTGATCAAGCTAAGCACAAAACCAGAAGATTAAAATAATAGTGAGAGGAGCTGAAATATTCTTGGGCTTTAAGGAAGGAACATGGGAAGAAATAAATAAAAAGTTAGAGGTGGATAAGAAGTCGGGACCAGCAAGTGAAAGTAGTTTATGTTCATATTGCAATGGAGCGCTAGGAGTTTGGTAGCTAATGGACAGGAATTTAAAGGTTATATTGACCAGCTTGAAGTCCAACCGGATTTAATATGTGTGCAGGAAACTTGGTTAAAAGTAACATTAGATTTTGTGATTAGAGGATATGATGGTATAAGAAGAGATGGAGAAGAGGGAGGGGGAATATTTATAAAACCAGGGATAAAATATCAGCTTTTAGGAAAACAACTAGAATTCATAGTAACTGAGTTCTGGGAGCAGGGAGGTAAATTTAAAATAATAAATGTTTATAATCCATGTAAATCGTTATCGGCTGAAATAATGGTGGGATTATTAGATTATTTGGAGGGGAGAGTAATTTGGTGTGGGGATTTCAATGCTAATAGTTCACTGTGGGCTAATAGTGATGATAAAAATGGGCAGGTTATAGAAGAAGTGATGGAAATGAAACATTTAGTTTGTATTAATGAGAGAAGGGGAACAAGGATCAATATAAGAACGGGGATGGAATCAACTATTGATCTAACAATTGTATCAATGATATAGCTGGTATTTGTGATTGGTCAGTTGATAAAGAAACTACAGTAGGTAGTGATCATTATCCTATAACTATAAGGGTAGGAATAATTGGAAATAAGTATAAAAATAGTGGGGAGAGATTGAACTTTAATAAGGCAGATTGGAGTAAGTTTAGATATTTGAGTCAAATGTATTTAGAAAAGGTAGATTTTAAAATGCATATAAATGAAGTAAATGAAAGAATCTCAAAGATAATAACAGCAGAAAACTCTATTAAAACGTCAGGGAGTATTAATGATAAGAAAAAGGTGCCATGGTGGACAAGTGAGTGTAAGGAAGCAATTAAATGAAGAAATAAAGCCTTGAAGGTATTAAAACATAACCCAGTTTATATGAACTTATTGATTATAAAAGGAAGCAAGCAGCAGTAAGGAGGATTATAAAGAAAGCTAAGAGATTATTGGAGACATTTTAGTAGTTCAATAGGGAGAGATACAAAAACTGAGAAGATTTGGAAAGTAATTAAAAAATGAACGGTATTAAAAAGAGTTTGATTATCCTGTATTAAAAGTAGAGAATGTTAATATAATTAGAGATGAGGATAAAGCTGAGGTATTGGCAAGATTATTTAGTAAGATACATAGCACAGATAATATTAGCAAAGAGGGAAGAAAAGGAAGAGAATATACGGTACTTAAGTATAAAAATTTAATACAGAGTGATGAAGAAATAAATCATTTTTGAATGTTGAGTTTACCAAAGTGGAATTGAATTGTGTGTTTAAAAAGACCAAAAATACAGGTAAAGATAAAATCTGGTATAGAATGATAAGTCAACTCAGTGATAAGTCAAAAGATATAATATTACAATTATTTAATAAAATCTGGGAGGAGGGAAAAGGACCAGAGTTATGAAAGGAATCTATTATTGATTATAATTATTGATTATTGATAGCTAAACCAGGAAAAGATCATTCAAAACCAGAAAGTTATAGGCCAATAGCTTTAACTTCAAACTTATGTAAAATAATGGAAAAAATGATTAATAATAGATCAGTGTATTATTTAAATAAAAGGGATATATTTCTAATGATCACAGTGGTTTTGGTAAAGGGAGGAGCACTAATGACTCAACGTTATGTCTGGAGCAGGAAGTTAGAAGAGCTCAAGTAAACAAAGAAACTGTAGCGGCAGAATTTATCGATACTGAAAAAGCATCTGATATGATGTGGGTAGAGGGTTTATTAATTAAATTACACAAATTGGGATTTAGAGGAAAAATATATGAATGGATTAAAGACTTTTTAACAAACAGGAAATTACAGGTAAGAATTGGTGAAGCAGTTTCAGGTAAATATGTAGTGGAAAATGGAACGCCACAGGGGAGTATCATAAGCCCATTATTGTTTTCTGTTATGATAAATGACATATTCAAAAATATTGGAAAGGATGTGGGTTGTTCACTGTTTGCAGATGATGGAGCAACATGGAAAAATGTTGAGTTTATAGTAAAGAAATGACAAAAGGTCATTATTGATATAGAGTTGTGGGCACTGCAATGGGGATTCAAATTCTCAGTGGATAAAACTAAAGTAATTATATTTTCTCAGAAAAAACAAAAAGTAATAGATTTAAAATTATAGATTCAAAAAATAGAGCAGGTAAAGAGCATAAAATGTTTAGGTTTGTGGTTTGATGAAAAATTAAAATGGAATATTTACACTCAAAAGATTGTAGATAAATGTAAGAGAAAGTTGAATATATTGAGGTGTTTGGCTGGTAGTGAATGGGGGCAGACAGACAATCGTTAAAACAGATTTATACAGGGATGATAAGATCCAACTTTGATTTTGGTTGTTTAGTTTACAGTTCAGCAGCTAAAACTCATCTGGATAAATTAGACAGTATTCAACATCAAGCATTAAGATTGTTTACTGGAGCCTTCAAAACAACACCTACAGCAGCATTAGAAATAGAAACGGGAGAAATGCCACGGTGTAAGCTAGCTAAATTAGCCTCCTGGAGGCTAATTGTACCTGTACACTGTACCTGAGCTTAATACATTTAATTAGCCATGATAGTCACATAATAGTGTTTATAAGCCTGCTTGTTGTTGCCACTTTCTAAAATTGGAGGGTTGCTAAAAACATCAGTGCCGCTCGGCTGTTTTCTTTATGAACCCTGTCTGAATACACTGATTGCAGCGAGATCATTTATTTGAATGAACAACTTAACAACTAGAAAATGGCACAGAATAAGAATATTTTTTCCACTCTGATTGGCTGCTGTTAGGCTTACTAATTTTAAGTTGAATATCCATTGCATTTTTCTTAGACACCTGTGAAAATAATTTCTATTCACATGGCTTTTTGTTCTCCGGGAAATTATTTTTGATGATAAATACAGAAATAAGCATAAAAATCAAAACATCTACAATAATTATAGTAACATTGATAATAAAATAATAGTCAGTGCAAAGTAGCCTACAAATTCTTTGGTGGGGGCGGTGAGGGACCTGGATAAAAGCTGGGGGGGCGCTGGCCCAAAAAGGTTGAGAAACACTGGTCTAAACAAAGTAAATCCTCATGAAGATTTTATCAACCCGCCTCTGATTTCACCGCAGACCTTCAACTTCCTGGTTCTGCTGCTCTGAAAGAAGAAACCACAAACCACATGAGTTTCCGTCACATTTACTTTGTTTGAATTATACTGTTAAGGTGCGGCTCTGATCAGGTTGTTGGATCTTTATTTGTTGTTCAGATGTTTTTCTTTGACTCTTGATCGTTTGAACAAATTGTAAGTTTGATTTGTTTACTTGAACTTTGTCTTCAGGAACTTTGTTTCTTTCTGCTCTCTCAAGTTTGGAGAAAAGATTCACTGCTTATTTCAGCTCAAAGTTTCATCTCTCTGCTGTTTAAAGGTCAGTATTATATTACTGATGAAATGGAATCAAACAACATGATAAAAGGACGATGTTTCTATGATTTCTTCTCTGAAAAATCTGCTTCATGTTTTTATTTCCTGTGATCAAACTCTGGTCTCCACCATCAAGGTCAGAAACAACAAAAACTTGTTTCCTTTCAAAGTAAAATATCGATATAACATTTGATGCAGAATATAATCCAATCAATACAAATTATTAATTAGTTGTTAATCATTTGTAGAGATTGGCTCTATTGGCTGTCAGTTTGTTGTTCAGATTTTCTTCATCAACTCTTTGAATTATTTGAACAAACTGTAAGTTTGCATTGTTTTCTACTTGAACGTTCTCATCAGGAACTTTGCTGATTTTCCAGCTCTCTGATGTTTGGAGAAAATGTTCAGTTCTGATTTCAGCTGAAATTTACATCTCTCTTCTCTTTGAAGATTAATCTACATGATTATTAGTTTGTTGATGATCTGGAATCAAACATGATGAACAGCTGATGTTTCTTTAATTTCTTCTGTGAACAAACTGCTTCATGTTATCATTTCCTGGTAAACTGGTTTTCAATGTTAAAGTCGGAACCACCAGTTTCTTGTTTCTTCCTTTAGGAAACATTGTTTTAAAATGTTGATGTTGAAATGTGTTGAATTCATTCATACAATTAAATAGTTAATATTTGATGGTGCATTTAATTCAAATGTAGAAATTAATAATTAACTAAAATCCATCCTGTTGTTCAGGTTGAATCAGTAAATGTTGCTCCATGTCTCCATCTAGTGGACTGATAGTCGAAGTGCAGGTTGAATCAGTGAATGTAAATGTTGCTCCATGTCTCCATCTAGTGGACTGATAGTAGAAGTGCAGGTTGAATCAGTGAATGTAAATGTTGCTCCATGTCTCCATCTAGTGGACTGATAGTAGAAGTGCAGGTTGAATCAGTGAATGTAAATGTTGCTCCATGTCTCCATCTAGTGGACTGATAGTAGAAGTGCAGGTTGAATCAGTGAATGTAAATGTTGCTCCATGTCTCCATCTAGTGGACTGATAGTAGAAGTGCAGGTTGAATCAGTGAATGTAAATGTTGCTCCATGTCTCCATCTAGTGGACTGATAGTAGAAGTGCAGCAGCTGATGCAGCTTCCTCTGCCTCTCTGCTGTCTGACTGCTTTCACCTGACACTGATATGAAGCAGAGAAGAAGAGCCAATCAGAGGAGGAGCAGCTGATCTTTTTCCAGCACTAATGATGTAAAGGATGATCAGAGTTGATGTGCAGATGAATGATGTGTGTTTCCTCTGCAGGTGAAGCTAGAAAGTGTGTGTGAGCTGATGTGAATTCAGCAACATGGATCAGTGTGAGGACAGAGAGGAGGGAGTCCCTCCCTCTAAAACCACTCTCTGTGGGGAAGATGAGAGCCAGAGCAAAGGTCAGAGGTGAGGTCACCATCTCTAACTGTCCACAGCCCTTTTCACACAGCGTTCACTATATCAGGCCAAAACAGACGTGGTGATGAAGCTGCTGCTGCTCCTCTTTGCTGCTTCATCCAGACTGAACAGATTCAGTTATAATCATCATGTTTCTGTCAGGATCCATCAGAGACTCAGACCAAAACCAGAACCAGAACCCAGCTGTGTGTCCTTTAAGAGCGACAGGTCAATGGGTCAACCCACTGACTTTAAATCTCCTGGATCTCCACCATCAGAGAGGTGAGCTGTTTCTACCTGCTGTAGAAACAGCAGGTAGAAACTGCTACCTGCTGAACCAGAAAGTTTCAGATGTTCCCAGTTATATTTACAGAGTTTTGATCCATTATCTAAACCAGCTGCTCTGTTCTAATGAAAACACCTTCATATCTTCATCTCTGGTGATGATGATGATGTTCTGCTGCTTCCTGGCTCCATGTCAGACTAACAGTGGGACACATTTCCACCAGCCACTGGGAAATACCTGGTAAACCAGTCTGGTCCATCAGGACTTGGTTCCTGTGTGCATTGTGAGATCAGTTCAGCAGGAAGGAAAGCTTCATGATGTGGTTGGTGAGATCTGCTGGAACTCAACCAGACTGAGCTGATGTGGACCATCAGAGGTTCTGCTGGTTCTTAGTGGATCAGCAGGAACATTAAATCTTTACTTGGATCATCTGGTTCACTGCTCACATCCAGATATCACTTCATGGACCTTTACCTTCTGATTGTCTGTGTGTGGACAGATATAATGTGAGCTCACTGGCTTCCAGGATCTACAGGATCCATTTTAAATCCTCTAGAACATCCAGGAGAGGATCCCACATGGACACACCCACATATCTCAGAGCTCCTCCATGTCCACATCACCTCAGATCCAGTCATCAGAACCTGATGGATGTCCCACACTGTCCTGAAGACCTGTGTGGACAGAGCCTTCACTTCCACTGTCCCCAAGCTCTGGGACTCTGTCTCCACCAGCATCAGATCTGCTGACAGTGTGGACAGTTTGAAGTCCAAGTTCAGCACCAACTTTTTAAAATGTCTACTGGTGATTCTGGTGTTACTGGTCTTCATCCTTGTAGTTCATCTTCCTCTTTCTAACTTCTTTGTATTGTGTTCATGTGATGCTCTGTTTTCTGCTTTAATGTGACACTCTTAGTTATTTTATTAGTAAATATTGCTGGATGAATATTTCCTGCCTTCCTGATTGTTCCTGGTTCCTCCACAGAGTGGACCAGCAGAGCTCAGAGGTTCCCAGTGGTCCGTCTGCCCAGCAGCATCAAACACAGCTGGACTCCATATTTATGGTCTGTACATGAACAACAACTACTTTTCCATGGTTCTGTTCACAGTCGTCTCCATGCTGCACTTTGTAGACCAGAGGACTGTCAGTCTGTCCAACATCCATCTGGTGTTTGGCTCCATGATTTCAGTCTGATGTTTCCTTCATCTATTATTCTGTTCCAGCTGCTGGAGGAAAACATTGTCACTTTTGTGAAGAACGAGCTGAAGAAGATCCAGAAGGTTCTGAGTCCAGATTACCCAGAATGCTTAGAGAGTCAGAGAGAGGATGATGAGGTGTTGAGAGGTGATGATGAAAAGCAGAGGAAGAGCAGCAGAGAGGCAGTGATGAAGATCACACTGAACTTCCTGAGGAGGATGAAGCAGGAGGAGCTGGCTGACCATCTGCAGAGCAGTAAGATGATTTCTACAAAGATTTGACCTGATGGATAAATGACACATTTACTGATGTCTGAAGAAATGGAATCACATTTATTTAAATCATCTTCAGAAGGTATTTTTGTTTCATCCCTGATTTTACTTTTTGTGTTATTTTAGAACATCTTGCTCCAGTCTGTCAACATCACCTTAAATCTGGTCTGAAGAAGAAGTTCCAGTCTGTGTTTGAGGGGATTGCTAAAGCAGGAGGTCGAACCCTTCTGAAACAGATTGACACAAAGCTCTACATCACAGAGGGAGGGACTGGAGAGGTCAATGATGAACATGAGGTCAGACAGATTGAAACAGCATCCAGGAAACCACACAGACCAGAAACAACAATCAGACAAGAAGACATATTTAAAGTCCCACCTGGAAGAGATCAACCAATCAGAACAGTGATGACAAAGGGAGTGGCTGGCATTGGGAAAACGGTCTTAACACAGAAGTTCACTCTGAACTGGGCTGAAGACAAAGCCCACCAGAACATCCACTTCATATTTCCATTCACCTTCAGAGAGCTGAATGTGCTGAGAGAGAAAAAGTTCAGCTTGGTGGAACTTGTTCATCACTTCTTTACTGAAACAAAAGGAATCTGCAACTTTGAACACTTCCAGGTTCTGTTCATCTTTGATGGCCTGGATGAGAGTCGACTTCCTCTGGACTTCCACAACAAGGAGATCCTGACTGATGCTACAGAGTCCAGCTCAGTGGATGTTCTGCTGACAAACCTCATCAGGGGGAAACTGCTTCCCTCTGCTCTCCTCTGGATAACCACACGACCTGCAGCAGCCAATCAGATCCCTCCTCAGTGTGTTGGTGTGGTGACTGAGGTCAGAGGGTTCAATGACCCCCAGATGGAGAAGTACTTCAGGAAGAGATTCAGAGATAAGCAGCAGGCCAGCAGGATCATCTCCCACATGAAGACGTCACGAAGTCTCCACATCATGTGCCACATCCCAGTCTTCTGCTGGATCACTGCTACAGTTCTGGAGGATGTGTTGGAGACCAGAGAGGGAGGAGAGCTGCCCAGAAGCCTGACTGAGATGTACATCCACTTCCTGGTGGTTCAGACCAAAGTGAAGAAGGTCAAGTATGACGGAGGAGCTGAAACAGATCCACAGTGGAGTCCAGAGAGCAGAAAGATGATCGAGTCTCTGGGAAAACTGGCTTTTGATCAGCTGCAGAAAGGAAACCTGATCTTCTATGGATCAGACCTGACAGAGTGTGGCATCGATATCAGAGCAGCCTCAGTGTACTCAGGAGTGTTCACACAGATCTTTAGAGAGGAGAGAGGGCTGTACCAGGACAAGGTGTTCTGCTTCGTCCATCTGAGTGTTCAGGAGTTTCTGGCTGCTCTTCATGTTCATCTGACCTTCATCAACTCTGGAGTCAACCTGATGGAAGAAACACAAACATCTAAAAAGTCTTCATTATTTAATAAACCTAAACTAAAGTCTCTCCATCAGAGAGCTGTTGACCAGGCCTTACAGAGTCCAAATGGACACCTGGACTTGTTCCTCTGTTTCCTCCTGGGACTTTCACTGCAGACCAATCAGAGACTCCTACAAGGTCTGCTGACACAGACAGGAAGTAGCTCACAGATCAATCAGGAAACAGTTCAGTACATCAAGGAGAAGATCAGTGAGAATGTGTCTGCAGAGAAAAGCATCAATCTGTTCCACTGTCTGAATGAACTGAATGATCGTTCTCTAGTGGAGGAGATCCAACAGTCTCTGAGTTCAGGAAGTCTCTCCACAGATAAACTGTCTCCTGCTCAGTGGTCAGCTCTGGTCTTCATCTTAGTGTCATCAGGAAAAGATCTGGATGTGTTTGACCTGAAGAAATACTCTGCTTCAGAGGAGGCTCTTCTGAGGCTTCTGCCAGTGGTTAAAGCCTCCAACAAAGCTCTGTAAGGACACACATTGTTACTGCAGGTATTGTTGATGGGTAGAAATCTGCTAATTATGAGGTAAATATTCATGTTTCAGTTTATATTTTGGTGCTTTGTCTCTTCAAATTGTCCCACTGGGGGGGAAAAATACAAAGGTTGTGTAAAATCAGATGGTTCCTTCTCTGTCCAATAAAAACATTGTTGATTTAAAGAACATAAATTCTGATGAATAGTTTAATACCAGATTTTCCTCCCCGTCTCCTCAGACTGAGTGGCTGTAACCTCTCAGGGAGAAGCTGTGAAGCTCTGTCCTCAGTTCTCAGCTCCCAGTCCTCCAGTCTCAGAGAACTGGACCTGAGTAACAACAACCTGCAGGATTCAGGAGTGAAGCTTCTCTCTGCTGGACTGAAGATTCCAAACTGCAACCTGGAGACTCTCAGGTAAAATGTGACCAATCCTGGTGAAACCAGATTTCTGTCCTTTACCTGCTTTCAAAGATGATGCAATTATTATTTGTTATTGTTTCGACCGCCTCGGCCAGGGGAAAGGGAAGTAACATTAAAGAAACCTAGATGGTAAAGGTTTTACAATTAGAGAATTATTTTTTGGGTTTTGACAAAATAAAAGGGTAAAAATGAACAATAATCAAAATGTAGAGACTTACAACCATAATGTACTAAATTAAACAAAATCTACAAAACAATCAGAGTTGTAAACCAAAGATCTTAACTAAACAAAACTGGACTTCAAGTTCAGGTTAAACAAAATTAAACAAAACAAAACAAATCTCTAGCAGAGACACTAAGTTCCCCCACAGGGACAAAGCAACGTACAAAAGCTAGCAAAGCTTAGAAAAGCTAGCAAAGCTTAGAAAAGCTAGCAAAAGGACGAGATGAGTTTACAGCTGTCAACCCAACAAAGTTGCAAACTGTCAACAAAGAAACAGCCACTCCTTCTCCTCCTCCTCTATTATGGCGGATCACAAGAAACTTTAAGGTGCACAGCGCCACCTACTGTACATGACTGTGAAGCAACATTTCTTTACATCTATTAAATTGTATTTATTAATCTTGTTTTTTGAAGAAAAATAAATGATGCTTTTCTTAATCTGTAAATATCCGTTATGTTTCCTTCATTTCCTAACATTCCTTTAAGGCTCCATTCTTGACCTGTCCTTCCAACCATTCTTTTCAAATTCTCCCTTTCAGATTCATATGTTCTACATTTTCTTTCTCTCCACATCCTGAACATTTATCATCATTTTTCCTCCCTATTAAATATAAAATATCATTCAAATAGGTCTGACCTACTCTGAATCTGATCATTATTATTTCTTCCCTTGTTTCTCTCATTAATATTTCTAATTACTACTGACTTTTGTACTTTATATAATCTTCTCCCTTTCTTATCTTCATTCCACCTTTTTTGCCATATTTCCATTTCTTTACTCTTAATAAATGATTTCCCTTCCTCTTTCCCAAAAGGAATTATAATGTTATTGCCACCTCTAAAGCCCTTTTTGCTACTTTATCTGCCTTTTCATTTCCTTTAACCCCTTCATGAGCTGGTACCCAGCAGAACCAAACATCGATGCCACCTCTATATAATCTAAATAAACTATGCTGAATTTCTAACACTAAATCTTTCCTATTATTTCCTTCTCCCTTAATACTTTCTAAGGCTGCTGTAGGATCTGTGCATATCACCACCCCGTCTGGTCGAACCTCCTCTACCCACTGTAAGCTTAATATACCTGCCATCATCTCTGCTGTGGAAACAGATAGGTGATCTGATAATCTTTTAGAAACGTGAATTTCAAACTCTGGAATATATATTCCTATTCCCACACATCCTTTAAGATTTTTAGAACCATGTGAATAAATTTTGAGGTAATTATAATATGAGTTTCTTAAATATACATCAGTCTTTCCCCCTATTTCATTTAAATTCCAATCATTTTTCATTTTAAGAAGTCTCATGTCTACATTTACCTCAGGAAACAGCCATGGAGGAAAAACACTAATCGGATTAAACGGAGCTATTTTCTTATCCTCTAATCCAGACATTTTGATCAATTTACTTATCATCCATCCAAAACCATTACTCTGGAACTTTGCATGTTCCCAACAGTTTTTAATATAGTTGAAGTTACATTCTCTTCTTCATTACTTTTAATTTTCCTCCAATAAACTAGAGCTAATTTTATTCTTCTCATTTCCAGCCGAGTATTAACATTAGCAACATTTAGCATCTTTATCTCACTTTCCAAATTCATGTGGACCTCCACATCTTGGACTCCTAAGTTTACAATCCTTTGCAATGTGTCCCATTCTTTGGCAAGTAAAACATCTGAGGGGTTTGGGGATGAACTCTCTAACTCTGTACTTCATGGATCCTAGCTGGATATTTTCTGGCAAAACATTTTCAGATTGTAAAATTACTGCCATTGTGTCTTTAAGTTCTCCATCTCTTTTACTTTTAATCCTGGTGGCGTCTGTTATTTTCCCTCCTTTGATTTCTTTTTTCAAATCCTCCATTGTCATTTCCATAGGAACTCCTGATATTACTCCTCTCAGCCTTGATAAAGACCCTGGAATATGTTTTAATTCTTTCCCCCATCAAGTTTTTCATTCTGATTATCTTTTGTTGTGTTTCACTGATAGCATATATTAGCATTCTTCTGTTGTTCATAATTCTAGCTGTTTTAATTTTCCCTGTTTCTTCCTCTATTGCTCTGGTCAACTTTATCGGGTGGATAGATCCTCCTTCTTGCTTCAATTCCACTATGACTTTAAATTCCACTTCTCTAGTAAAGTCATTCTGTTCTCGTGAACTCGCCCTGTCGTTTGTTTTTGTCTTTTCGTTCATTGTTTTAATCACAACAAAAGGCAACATAATTAAATATTAAACAGTCCCTTAAATCAGTAAAACAGGAACATTGTTGACCTGATAGAAAAAGACATTCATCCTGATGAATAGTTTAATACCAGATTTTCCTCCCTGTCTCCTCAGACTGAGTGGCTGTAACCTCTCAGAGAGAAGCTGTGAAGCTCTGTCCTCAGTTCTCAGCTCCCAGTCCTCCAGTCTCAGAGAACTGGACCTGAGTAACAACAACCTGCAGGATTCAGGAGTGAAGCTTCTCTCTGCTGGACTGAAGAGTCCAAACTGCAACCTGGAGACTCTCAGGTAAAATGTGACCAATCCTGGTGAAACCAGATTTCTGTCCTTTACCTGCTTTCAAAGATGATGTAATTATTATTTGATATAATAATTGATGTCTGACTGTGACATGGTTAACCTGCTAAATCTCAACACATAATAATGGATCATTTTCATTTCCTCCAGGCTGAAAGAATCATAAAGAAAGTTATTAAGAAAAGTGGAGGTCAGGCTTCCACTGATAGTGTAACTCTGGATTATTGACAGAACAAAGGAGATTATTGCAGATCTTTCCAACCAGCAGCTGTCAGACTTTCTCAACCATCGATGGGGAAATGTTGATTTTTATCATCTACAAAAGGAAATACAGTTTTATTAATATTTCAAAGTGTTAACAGTTTAAGCTCCAGTTTCTTGTGTGTTTTCCTCTTGTGAAAATGTCCAATTCAGACCTTGGGCTCTACCTCAACGCAGCGGCTTCGGATTCATTGTTGAGGTATTGGGGCCATGGGGTGTTTCGTCACCTCTGTTACACTTTGAATGTCAGGCTCTTGTTCAGTTGATATGATGGCTCCTGTCAATCAATTCAGTGGGTTTGTCGCCATTTGTCCCGAAGTAAACAGTAAACATCCCTTACCTGGTGGACAACGTTTCTGAGTCTACCATGCGCTGCGATCATAGAGGTTTGGTGGAAAACAATCAGAACAAAATGTAAAAGTTGTCAGTGGGGAGCAGAAGGCAGCTTTACACAGAGCATTAGATGGTGGAGTGGACTTTATTCCATTTTCAGAACTGGAGTCTGGAAAAATGGAAAAGAGAATAAATGGCTGCAGCCGATCTGAGAACAGCTGAACACAGATCGACGGGATTAAAACACCTGATTGGATGAAGGTTTTGTCATCATTACATCATTGGTGTGAACAGTAGCGGGTTAAACAGCTGTCCAACCGGGTTCAGCTCTTCAGTTCGCCAAAACACACACACACACACACACACACACACACACACACACACACACACACACAAACCTCATAAACCGGAGACCCACCCAAACCGGACACGGTAAAAAGCTCTGCAGGATCCGACCGCTCTTAGAACTACGGGAGGATTCAAACTCCGCTCTTCATTTTTACCTTATAGAAAAAGCGCCAAGCTGCCAAATTCACTAAAGTAAACTGACCAATCAGATTCAGGCTTTGTGCGCACCTCCACGGACTCACACAGACTCGCTACGTTTGGACACAATAGATCTTTTTTCTCCTAAATGTTAAAAGTAAAAAAATCTAAAATGATTCTTTTCTGTTTCACTTAAAGGAAAATCTCAAGGTAAACATGCAGCTGCGGCTTCCTGTGTTCAGCTACTGTTAAAAGTCCAAAATACGCTCAATAGAACTATGGGGAGGACAGATAGATATGACAAAAACCACGACTGGTCAAATATTTGCAATATTAAAATAATAATAATAAAATAGATGTCAAATGTCCTCCAGCAATGCCAGTTTAGAGCAGCAGGACAACCTAGTGGATCATCACGTTACGGCGCAGCAGCGCTTGGATGCTGCGGGTCTAAAACCAAAAGGCAGCAGATTATATTTGCTGTTCCACAAACTGAGCGGGAAAGAGATGATATGTGTGGGACAGATGACCAGTCAGACTGCTGACAATATTTTATATTAAAAACAAAATGAAAAACACCATTAACTTTAATGTGCTTGTTATTTAGCAGACAGACATGAATTTCAACAGAGACCTGAAAACCATCAGTAGCATCGATATTTATGGCTCCTGATGGCTGATTGGCATCTGGAAGAGCAAAGAGGAAAAACAAAACAAATTCACACAATTATTTTTTGATCTGAGCCAAAATGATCTGCTCTGGGCAAAGTGTGGGTGAGCATTTGGTCCGACCCGTAAACGGACATGATGGGCCCGATCTCTTTTTCTGTTTTTCATCCCAACGTCATTAGAAAGAAAACATCGTCACAGCTCTATAGATGGGGACAAATACAGAAATCTCATTTAATCTTTAGGCAGAACTGGTTCAGACCTGGACTGGATCAGAGTCAAAGCCTTTTTTCAGATGTCAGACCGGTTCCTGATCCCAACCCGACCCGAAGCTGCCGCATGTGGTGAACCTTTGGATCACTGTTATGATCTGGAGCCTCAGATTTGGTCCTCAGTGCTGGAGGTTTTATCTGTACCTCTGTCTGCATAGAAACACAGAGAGATGTCAGTCGGACTGTCAGAGTTGTGTGCAGCCTGTAAATGTCTGGCGGGACCAGCGGACAAGCAGGGCCGTAAAGTGGGGGGGCCAATGGGCCCCTGGCCCCCCCTATTCCGGCGCCTATGGCTCAATGTTCTCATCTTCTCATCATGTGATGAATTGTGTGTCTGCAGCTTATCAGGCTGTTTGGTCTCAGAGGAAGGCTGTGCTTCTCTGGCCTCAGCTCTGACCTTTAACCCCTCCCATCTGAAAGAGTTGGACCTGAGCTACAATCATCCAGGAGACTCAGGAGTGAAGCTGCTGTCGGCTGGACTGAAGGATCCAGACTGGAGACTGGAAGCTCTCAGGTATGGAGGAACCTGCTGCAGGAGCAGAGAAGGTCTGATAGAGGAGGAAGAGGAGAAACGTCTTTAGTCTGATGGGAAACATTTAGTTTGAAGAGAAATATTTAGTTTGATCATTAAATATTTAGACGCCTCATCTGGAGGCAGAGATCATTACCCAGTTTTCTGGAATATTCTCCTGACTAAGAACGGCTCACAAGGAAAATGAAAGAGTGGGATGGATTTAATAGAGTTTAATAGGGACTCTGACTAAATGAATAAAAGTGAAGTTCAGTTAGATTTCCATGATGATCTACTGATGACAGAAAGGACTTTAAAACAATATTTGATGGAGCTCCAGACCAATCAGCCCCAAGGAGCAAAAATGAGAAGAAAAGTAACTCCATGTTGGTCAGATGGATGTTTAAAAGTTCAGAGAGAGAAATCAAGATTTTGAACTAAACTCACAAGTGTGTATAGCGCCACCTGGTGGTGCTGGTTGGTAGAGGAAGTGCTGAAAGGTTGGAGGTGTTTGTCAGAGGTGTGTGATGATGGAAGCCTCTCCCTGGTTTGTGAGTCTGAGCTCAGAGATCAAATGTTTGGTTCTTGTTGAACTCTTTGTTGAATGTGATGCAGCTTCTCCTTTTTAATGTTTGTATTTCTGGATATTCCAGTGAGGCCACAGCAGGTTTTCAGCAGCAGGTTGTTTAGTGTTTCATTCCTTCATCTGTGTGTGGGAGTGTGGATGGAGCAGGTATCCAGGTGTTGATCAGAGTTTAGATTGATTGGATTTTAATGCTGATTATTAAATCAGGTTGAGCTTCCAGAAATGTTTCCTTAGTTTCCTGATGTCCTTTTAGGCTTCAGTGAGTTTCTTCAGGTTGTTACTGAGGGATTTCCTTTCTCCTCTCTGTTGGAGCTTTTCCTGTGTTTGGAGAAATGAGTTGTGCTGCAGCAGCACCAACTGTCCTTCCTACATCCACTGCAGTTTGCAATCCAGATGTTGGACTGTTCCTGTCTCAGTGGAGGACAATGTGTGTCTGAGAGACATGTAATGTCCATGTTTGCTGCTGAAAGAGACTGATGGTCTGACCCCCCTCCTCCTTTCAGGGTGGAGCCTGCTGGAGGCCCATTCTTGACACCAGGTCTGAGGAAGTGTAAGTGTGTTTTTCATCTGATTCATGACAACAAAGCAGCTCACATTCAACCATCTTCAAACTGTCACATCACTCATTCAGGATCATCATCAAAGATCAATAAATGATCAATAACTGCAGCTGGATTGTGTTTGTTTTCTCCATCAGATTCCTGTCAACTCACCATCGACACAAACACAGTGAGCAGAAAACTCAAACTGTCTGAAGACAACAGGAAGGTGACATTAGTGGAGGAGTTTCAGTCATATCCTGATCATCCAGACAGATTTGATGATCCTCAGCTGCTGTGTAGAACTGGTCTGACTGGTCGCTGTTACTGGGAGGTCGAGTGGAGAGGAGATGTTGATATATCAGTGAGTTACAGACGAATCAGGAGGAAAGGAATCAGTGAAGACCGTATGTTTGGATATAATGATCATTCCTGGAGTCTGAACTGCTCGGATGATGGTTACTCTGTCTGGCACAATGACATAGAAACTCGTCTCTCCTCCTCCTCCTCCGTCTCTAACAGAGTATCAGTGTATGTGGACTGTCCTGCTGGCATTCTGTCCTTCTACAGAGTCTCCTCTGACTCACTGATCCTCCTCCACACCTTCAATACCACATTCACTGAACCTCTGATTCCTGGATTTGGGTTCTGGTCCATATCTGGTTCTTCAGTGTTTCTTTGCTGATTTGAGTCTAAAGATTTTCCTCCAGTCAGAGAAACTCTCTCACTGTTGAACAGATAGTTCATCTCTACAATCTATTTCTTGGTGAAACTTTTCTGCTTGAGTCCTTGGAAACTTTTTCTTCTTCCAGTCCTTTAAAGATGGAAGCTGGGATTATTCCAGGATTATTCCAGGATCCTCATGTTTTCCTGTTTGTTTCCAGTCAAAGCTTCACACTGAATATCAAGATGTTGTTTCTCTTATTTTTTCCTCTCATTCATCAGATTTCATTGAAATGTTGATCAGTTTTTCTCTCTGAACATTTTCTGTTTCTGTCGGCTCCTATTTTTCTAAACTCGTCAGATTTGAATATTAAATCTTCCTTTTGTTTATTTGCTGCAGTTTTTCTTCATGTGTTTTAGAGAAATAAAAACATTTTTCTTCTTCTGCATTGGGTTCATTTGCTGCTCATTCTGTTCTTTTCCTGTTCAAATTTAAAAATTTGCATTAAAAATATTTTTCATCAACTCTGCTTTTCAGAAAGTCCTAGTTAAAGTAAAACATTCCCATCCCATGAAGGTTGTAATGTTCTCGTCAAGAGTGTATCAACTCTGACTAAACACTGAGTTAAACCACAGCAAATGATGAGAATGAGACGTGGAGTAAGGTTGACTTTTTACTGTTGGCTTCCTCTTTACATGCTGCGGTGAAAACTGCAGACAGAATGAACACAAAACAATACAAAACTTAGTTCTGTGTCTGAGCAAACCTTACAAACAGTCCATAAATGTAACATAAATATGAGCTCTGCAGTCAACTGAAATGTACCATGAACAGTCAGAAGAAAAACACCAGTCACAATAATGAAACATTAGCATTTTAACAAAATATCAGACACATCTTAAGTAGCATGTATCTTATCATAAAACATCACTTACAGCATTACTTCAGGTGAGCTTCTTTGTGGATGGCAAAAGATTAAATGCTGAAGACAAAATAACATCCAGCCATGCTTGCTGCAGCTCCAAAAAATCCCAGGAAATTACTAACCAGGAAGTCAGACACTGATAATACAATGGTTCTTCAAAATAAAAGCCTTCAAATTTACTACAGCTACAAATAACTAAAAATGTCATCAAACTTACTATATCCATATAATATTAAAGAAAAATGCTGTAAAACAGCACACTCCAGTCTGACCTCTGTGAGGTCACTCTGCCTTTTGATCATGAAACTTTAGTCCATAGAAGATTCATTATGCAGAAGCAAAACAACCTCTGTGATAGGTCTAAGGTAAGTTTTTGGGTTGCCTTCCTCTGCTGTTGTGACCTCGACCTTTCTTACATATCCGTCTTGTCCTGGGAATGTAGCAGTGATCCTCGCCAGTGGCCAGCAGTTGCGAGGAGCTTGCTTGTCTTTCAGAAGAACTAAGTCTCCTATTTGTAAGTTTCTTTTGGGTACTGTCCATTTTGAACGTTGTTGTAAAGTCGGCAGGTACTCCCGTCTCCAACGAGTCCAAAATTGATTTGCTAATACTTGTACTTGTCTCCACTGCCTTGTAAACAAGTCTTTCTCAGGAAAGTTTCCAGGAGGTGGAGGGACTCCAGACTTTTGAGTAAGAAGCATTGCAAGTGACAGGATGAAAGGATTGTCTGGATCTGCAGAAACAGGCATCAAGGGACGGGCATTGATAATGGCAGTAATTTCTGACATTAGAGTACACAGGACTTCGTGAGTCAAGGAAATGTTTTGCTGAAGCAGCATAGCATCCAAAATCCTCCTTGCCACGCCGATCACGAACCCCCCATGTGAGAGGCGTGAGGCGGATTCAATTCCCAGACACATTCCTGATCGGTGAGATATTTTTGCATTCTTGTGTCCATTTGTAGCTCCTTGCAAGCCCCAATAAAGTTTGTGCCACAATCAGATCTGAGCTGTTTGGCTGGTCCTCTCAATGCAAAAAACCGTCTCAAAGCATTAATGGTGCTAGATGTGTCCAGTGATTCTATTAGTTCAATACGGACAGCTCTTGAAGTCATGCAGCTGAAAAGCATTGCCCACCGTTTTGACTCTGAGTGCCCTCCTCGAGTGCGTCTTGCCATCACAGACCAGGGCCCGAAAACATCCACACCTACGTAGGTAAAAGGAGGACAAACTTTAAGTCGCTCTGGTGGTAAATCCGCCATCTGTTGTTCCTCCATCTTCCCACGTAGTTTACGACAAGTTATACACTTATGGATAAGTGATTTTACAAGAGACTTGCCTCCCAATATCCATAAGCCACCTGCTCTTATGGCTCCTTCAGTTAGATGACGACCTTGGTGGTGAACCTGTTCATGGTAATGTCTTGATAGAAGGAATGACACATGATCATTTTTAGGTAGGACTACAGGATTCTTCTCTGCAGGTGTCAGTTCTGAGTACTTCAGCCTGCCGCCAACACAAATCAGGTCATCCTCTAAGACTGGTCTTAGCTTCTGCAAAGGGCTATTTACAGACACAGTTTCCTTAGCCAGTAAAACTGACCTTTCTTTTGCAAAAACTTCTGCTTGCACTGCTTTTAGGATGACTTTTTTGGCTTGAGCTATTTCTTCACCACAACGGGGTAAGTTGCATTTATGCCAACCTACACACTCATTCCTGTGGTTGGAACGCTTCAATGATTTCACCATGTGGATCAAATATGCAACTCCTCTCAACAAGGAGCTAAAAGATGAAAACCGTTTGAAGCGATCTGTAGAAAGGGCTGCCTTTTCTATAACAGTAGAAGAGGTCTGAACTAGTGGTCTGATTTCACTGTCCTTTTGTGGTTCGATCAGTTCAAAACTCTGAGCTGTATACTGATTGCCTTCAGATGATTGATAAAGAAAAGAGGGTCCGGTGAACCACGAAGTCTGTGATAATTTTGATGGAGGCACAGACCGTGATGCATGGTCAGCTGGATTCTCGTCTGTGCACACATAGTTCCACTGAGTTGGCCTTGTGGACTGGAGAATGCGCATCACTCTATTGTGGACATAGACATAGAATCGTCTTGACTCATTGCATATGTAGCCAAGAACCACTTTACTGTCAGTATAGAACTTGACTTCATCTATTTTCACATCCAACTCTTCTTGAATGAGATCTGACATTTCTACAGCCAAGACTGCAGCACACAGTTCAAGCCTGGGGATTGTAGGCTCAGACTGAGGGGCAAGTTTAGCCTTGGCCATAACAAAACCCACCTCAATTTGTCCCTCTTCTTGAACTGCTCTCAGGTAAGCTACAGCCCCAATAGCCTTATTTGATGCATCTGAGAACACGTGCAATTCAGTCTTTATCACTGAACCAAGTGAGGTCTGAGTGTACATCCGAGGAATATGAAGCTGCTTCCGGTCTTGTAGTGAATCCCTCCAGGATTCCCATTTTTCACGTTTTTCTTCTGATAGTGGGTTATCCCATTCATTCTGATCAGTAGCTAGTTCTCTTAGAAGAGCCCTTCCGCAGATGGTGATGGGTGCCAGTAACCCCAAGGGATCAAAAATACTGTTAACAGTAGAGAGAACTCCTCAACGAGTGAACGGTTTGATTGTAGTAGATGCTGAGAAAGTGAACATGTCAGTCGTGATCTCCTAAAGAAGACCCAAGCTGCGCTGAGTGGGTGTAGCTTCTTGTTCAAGGTCTAGGTCCTTGATCAGTGGAGCACAGTCCTCCGGAGGAAAATTTTCTGTGACTGACTGACTGTTTGACACAAACTTGTGTAGGCGGATGTTTGACTCAGCTAGTGAGTTTTTTGTCCGTTGCAGGAGGTCAATCGCCTCAGTCTCCGATGGCACAGACATTAAACCGTCATCCACATAGAAATGCCTTTCTACAAAGTCGATGGTATCAGCACCAAACTTCTGCGCTCCCTCTCTGATGGCTCTCCGTAGCCCGTATATAGCCACAGCAGGAGATAGCTTGTTACCAAAAATGTGGACCTTCATTCTATATTCCACTACTTCCTTGTTGACGTCATTGTCTTTGTGCCATTAGAAACTGAGAAAATTGCGGTGGTCTTCACGCACTTGGAAACAATAAAACATTTGTTGGATGTCTGCTATTATTGCAATCTTTTGCTTCCTAAAATGTAACAGTATGCCAAGAAGAGAATTATTCAGATCAGGCCCTGAGAGAAGTACATCATTGAGGGAGATTCCCAAGTACTGGGCACTGGAGTCAAAAACCACCCTGATGTTGTTGGGTTTTTGTGGATGATACACGCCAAACGTGGGGAGGTACCAACACTCTTCTCCCTCTTTCAATGGTGGAGCTAACTCCGCATGTTCATTGGTGAATATTTTCTGCATAAAAGTCACATACTGGTTCTGCATCTCAGGCTTCCGTTCAAGAGTTCGCTGCAGAGATACAAACCGTTTGACTGCCTGTTCTTTATTATTAGGTAGTCGTTTTCGTGGTTCCCTGAATGGGAGTGGGGCAACCCAGTTGTTGCTTTTGCCTTTGTAAACATTCTTGTCCATTATCTGTAGGAACACTGTATCTTCCAGAGATGGACCAGGTTTGTTGTCATTCTCTGTTTGGACAAACACTTGGCTGCCAAGCATCTTTTCTGGCTCTGAGAATCTGCTTAGAGTTTTGTCACTTTCTTTAACATGAAGGAAGCTTGTGCAGGGTGGAAAAATTGAATGGCGATGACTTTGCAACACATTTGTCTTGTATGTGCTTATGCACATTCCCCAGACAAACTTCTCCAATCACAACCCAACCTAAATCCAAACGTTGGGCGAAAGGGGCGCTGTGTGGTCCGTTAACCTGCTCTCTGACCTTGTGTGCTCTTAAAACATCCCTTCCAAGCAAAAGTAGGATTTCTGCATCTGGATCCAGTTCTGGAATTTGATCTGCTATGTGACAGAGATGAGGCTGATGTTGGACCGCACTTGGCGTTGGAATTTCAGATCAGTTATTTGGCATCTCTGAACATTCGATGAGTGACGGGAGTGCAATCTGCACCTTCCCATCCATAGATTCAATCTTAAATCCGACTGCCCTCTTGCCAGATGATTCAATCATGCCTGAACATGTTCGAAGGTGATATGTGAAGGGTTTTCTCTTTACTTTAAATTGTTCAAAGAACTCTGGCCTAGCTAAAGAGTGATTACTCTGGTCATCCAAGATGACATAAGTTTTGATTGCCATGTGCCTGGAATGACTGGGATAAACCTTTGCACGGCAGATTTTTGAACATGATCGCCCCATTGCACTTGGACCACAAACTTCAGTACAACTGTTCAAAACAATATCCTCACTGACATGACTGTCAACCTCCCCGCCATTGTCCTGCTGGGCTGAAAGAGCTTTAGGTGACTTGGGGGATAGCTCAGGATGCATGACAGTATCATGATTTACACTGTTGCACTCAGAACACTTTAAGAAGGCTTTGCAATCTCGAGCGAAATGTGAGACAGAGGAGCAACACTTAAAACAAATTCCTTTCTCCTTCAGAAGGGCCATTAGGTCAATGAATGATTTATTCCTGAAAACCCTGCACTTTTTGAGAGGATGTGGTTTATTGTGTAACGGACAGGTCTTGCTGAAATCCTCATTGGTTGAAACATCAGTTTTTGAAACCAAAACTGGTTTGTTTGAGTTAAAACTCTTACTGATTCCTCTCTCTGATTTGACAAATGTTACTGCGTTTCCTTGACTCATGAAACTTGGGTCATTTCTCTTCTTTGCTTCATAGCGCACAAAGTCAGCAAAGTAGTCAAAGGGAGGGAAGCGACCCTGGTTTTGTTCTTTATACCACGAGCCTGCAGATATCCATTTCTCTTGTAGTGCAAAGGGAAGCTTTGCAATTATTTGGCTGATTCCACGTGAAGTATCCAGGTATGCAAGTTCTGTGAGATATCCATCCTCTTTGGATCTCCATCAGTAAGTCTCCAAGGTCTCGTAACCTCCCAGATAGCACATGATGTTAAATCAACGTTGAAAAATAGTTAGAATCGTTGATTTTTGGTTGAAGTCAACAAATGACGGTGGATCAACCATCAAACAACCATCCAATCAAACCGTTGAAACTGTGACATTGAATCAACGTTGTTTGGTGGTTGAAATCTGATCACTGAAATGCCGAAGTCTGATTAATGGTTGATTTTTGGTTGAAGACGACAAATGACGGTGGATCAACCATCAAACAACCATCCACCTCTAGCCAAGTAACCAATGTTGAAACTGTGTCATTGAATCAATGTTGTTTTGTGGTTGAAATCTAATGACTGAAATGCTGATGTCTGATCAACATCTGATCAATATTGAATCAATGTCAGATGTATTGCCGCACCCCTTCCCCTCCTCTCCTCCTCATCAGCGCTCTGGGTCAGAGTATTTTATTACTGAGCGGGGGTTATCACATTTAAATTAAGCACTGTAGAGGATAGTCGGTGGTGATTACTTTCTGTACATTTTCTTACTTGTTCATAACAATTCTCACTGACTGTGTGTGTGTGATATATTGACACAAAAACATCTACAACTTACTACAAGGAGTGGAGCGGTCCACCCCCACCGTTTACATGAGTGGGATGTCCCAAACACACAGCTGCTTTGCTGTTGGCTTGTTGGAAAATATGTTAATTCAATGTTGAATTATCATCACAAAGGTTGCATGTTTGGCTGAGGTCAACAACTGACGGTGGATCAACTATAAAACAACCATTCAATTCTAGCCAATTAACTAATGTTGAAACTGTGTCATTGAATCAATGTTGTTTTGTGGTTGACATCAAATAAATGAAATGCCAACGTCGAATCCAGTGTGTTTCAGCACTGGTCCTCCAGGCCCTACAAGTTTTAGGCATTTCCCTAATTCAACACACATGATATTAATTGACATCTGATTAACGGGGTTTTGCTGAACTGAAAAAACGCAGGTCAGTTTGATTGACGTCAAGGTTTGGGGAAGAACTACCCAGATAGCACACGATGTTAATTCAATGTTGAATTATGATCACAAAGGCTGCATGTATGGTTCAGGTCAACGACAGAAGCTGGATCAACCATCAACCATTCAATTCTAGCCAGTTAACATTTATTGATTGAAATGCCACATCGAATCCAGTGTTTTTCAGCACTGGCACCAGGCACACTGCCCTGCAAGTTTTAGCCATTTCCCTAATTCAGCACACATGATTTTAATTAACATTTGATTAACAAGGTTTTGCTGAACTGAAAGCATGCAGGTCAGTTTGCCTTGAGGATAAGGTTTGGGGAAAAACTAGTAATCAATGTAAGGTGTATTTTGCACCCCTCACCACCGTCTGCCATTCAAATGCCCAACCCCCTTCCCTCCACCCACCAAAAACACACACAAACCTCTTTCCCCCCACCTGGGCCCATCTACCCCTCAATCGGGTGAAACAACTTTAATTTTAAGTGAAGGTTTTTTCATTTTTTAAAAGATTGTTTTGGCTAGTGGCCTTTATTTGATAGTTAATTGACAGGAAAGTGGGTAATGAGAGAAGGGGGGTAATGCAGCAAAGGTCAAGGTCAGGAATTGAACCTGCGACAGCTGTGTTGAGGACTGAGGCCTTGATTGTGGTTTGTGCTTAACCCCTGTGCCACCACAGCACAACCCCTTTTAGGTGAGGATTAATCACGTTTTAACTTAAGCACTATGTGTTGACAACACTGAGTTGTGATTCCATTCTGTACCCAGATTCACTAGCGGAACAAGTCAGTGTTGGGCCGGGGGGGCGGGGCTAATTACTGGACCCCTAACGAATCACCAGGCCCCTGACGTTTATCGCCTGCGCTACCAGAAACTGTTAAGCGAGGGGCGGGGAGGTTGGTCTGCGTTTTTTGGTTGATCTTTACCCAGGAAACACATCGGCTAAACCGTGAGTGAAACGGTCACTGGGACTGACTAGTATATATTCCATTGAGGGAAAGTACCTTTAACATTAAATAGACCTTTCTCAACAGGCGGTAGACTTTCTCAGTCTATAATCAGACATTTAAGCGACTTGAAACCGCACCCCCAGCCCCCCCCCCCCCCCATAGCTCTGCACCTGGCCAGATTGCACATGATGGCAATTCAACATTGAATTAACATCTTTTGCCAACAAGCCAATAGCGAAGTGGCTGTGTGTTTGGGACATCCCACTCATGTAAATGGTGGGGGTGGACCGCTCCACTCCTTACTCCTTGTACTAAGTTGTAGATGTTTTTGTGTCAATATATCACACACAAATGGTCAGTAGGACTTTTTTATGAAAAAGAAAGAAAATGTACAGAAATGAATCTTCACCCACTATCCTTTACAGAGGTTAATTTAGAATGTAATACCCCCCACTCACTAATAAAATGCTCTGACCCAGAGCTCTGATCAGGAGGAGAGGAGGGGAAGGGGTGTGGCAAAAGAGCTGACATTGATTCAACATTGATCAGTCGTTGATCAGTCGTTGATCAGACATTAGCATTTCATTCATTAGATTTCAACCACAAAACAACATTGACTCAATGAAACAGTTTCAACATTGGTTACTTGGCTGGAGGTGGATGGTTGTTTGATGGTTGATCAACAGTCACTTGTTGACCTCAACCAAAAATCAACCATTCTGACTATAATTCAATGTTGATTTACCATTGTGTGCAATCTGGGCAGTTTGTTGCAGCCCTCATCACCTCCTCATCTCCCCCTACTCCCTCCCAAACCTCCCCCACCCAGCCGCTCCTCCCAACCTTCTCCTTTTTACCCCCTCTCATCCCTTCTTACCTCCCCCTCCTTGAGCTCTGGGTCAGAACATTTTATTACTAGGTGGGGGTTAATCATGTTTCAAATTAAGGACTACATGTTGAGAACAGTGGGTTGTGATTCCTTTCTGTACATTTTCTTACTTGTCTGTAAATATTATTACCGACTGTGCATAATGTGTTGACACAAAAACATCTACAAGTCTGTACTAGGAGTTGTACAGTCCACCTCCCCAATTTTACACTTGTGGTTTGTCCCAACCAAAAAGCCACTTTGCTGCTGGCTTGTTTGCTACCGGCTTCTGAATTGAATTCTCCTCTGAGCACTTTTATGGTAAGTTTTCCAATATTACTTTGATCTTAAATGTGTTCATTGAAAAATAAGGGCATTGTTTTGTGCCCATACTAATCCTGGTTATTTTGGGGCAAAACGGATATTTTTAATAGTTGAGGTCATGTCTCCTTTTGTATTATTTTCATCCTACCCACCACTCCAGGCCTAAGTATGAAATCCTGCGAGATTTTGTGGGATTTGAGTTTTTAAAATAGGGCGGGGCCTATTGTTTGGTCTGGGAGAATATGTGGTGGACAAGGAAGTGTAAGGCTGGCTGGTCCAGGTGGGCTTTAAATTGTTGTGATAGTAATCACTTGTTTTTAACTTTTTATTATGATATGCTTAGGGTCGTGCTTAAATGAGCCTCTGTACCAGAACAGCTGAGTTGGATGATTACATGACCGTCTGCAGCCATCAAGAAGTGCAGAAGGTTGTTAATCATCCACAGATTCAATCCAGGTGAGGCAGAAGGTAAACACTTTAAACAAGTAAGGCAGGTGAAACACTGAACTAAACCTGCTAATGACTGATTCAGTCTGTTGATCCTTGGATTGGTAACTGGTTAAATTGAACTGGACTATTGTTACTTGTGTGGGATCTTTAATAGCATATAGACACTTTTTAAGGAATTTAATCAACTTATTTGGAAATATTTGTAGTTGATGGAAGATTGAACCAGCTATTTGATGGAAGTTTATTCTGTATAAATTATAATTTTTCCAACTACACTATAAATCACCTTTTGTTCGATTTATTTGTTTCTGGTGTGTTAAATAAACCTGATCCTCCCTGAGTTTTATTGTTAGGTTTTCTGATAAACAGCCCTTTATTTTAAATATTGATTTAATATCAATATCATAAATCCTACACTATACTGCAGCTTGATGGGTAAATGCAGTTGTATATGTAAACATTAAGATAAATATTAATGAAAGATTAAGATATTAATTTAACAGTGAGTGTACATGGGGAACTATATGGTTTGTATTTGTTCTCAGACCTGTAACCAGTACAGTGTTTAATCTTTCATTGTGTTTCAGAACTTTTCAAATGTTTATCATATTTCTAACTGGCACCTTCCTCACCTTTATTTTTTTCAGCTGTTGCTCTGCAGTTTGACCGAAAGCTGACTCTTGAGGACTGCAGCAAAACTGTCAAGAAGTGGCTTCATTATGCGCCAGAATGAGAGGAAGACATCACAAGGAATCAAAGTGATGCCAACCAGAGTCAAACTGGGGTTACCACAACTTGTACTGTTTCCCTACTTCATAGGGAACTTCATGGACTCTGTTCTTCTGTGGACAACAGACTGTTGTTTTGACAGTCAAAAAGGAATCAAATATGTTTAAAGATCTGTCCCTCTTTTCTTAAATAAAATGTTAAATCAAACCCATGTTGTCATTTTTAAACTTTTGTACACAGTTTACGCATCATCTGCCAATAATATAGTGTTTAATACCAGTGAAGAAACTTTTAGTGGCATGTTATGATGTAGACCTATCAGACGTAAAATGTACATAAATCCTTAGCTTTCATTCAATATAAAATCAACCCAAATCTGCATGTACATCCACAGTCAAATGAGTGTTGAATCAACATTGATTCAATGTAGAATCAACACAAATCTGCATGCAGATCCACATTCAGATGATGGTTGAATGAACGTTGATTCCTAACTGATTCAATGTAGAATCAACACAAATCTGCATGCAGATCCACAATCAAATGAGTGTTGAATCAACATTGATTCAATGTAGCATCAACACAAATCTGCATGCAGATCCACGTTCAGATAATGGTTGAATCAACGTGGATTCCTAACTGATTCAATGTAGAATCAACACAAATATGCATGTAAGTTGACATACAGATGATGGTTGAATCAACATTGATATAATGTCAGTAATGGTTGAAACCCTAACGTTGATTCAACATACAAGTCACCGACCACTTTTGATGTTGTTTCAATGTCAGCGTTCAACGTTGATTCAATGTTTCTGGCTGACATTGACTCAATGTTGTTTCAATGATTCTGTGCTATCTGGGCTGACATTATCCTTAGCTGAGATTATAGGGAAGCTTTCCAGTCTTTGAAACAGAGACCTTTCAATGATCTCTGGAGCAGCATAACACTCACGTAGTCTCTCCCATGCTTTGTTCAAAGCTGTCTGAGGATCTCCAATATAAACTGAACGTAGCCGTTTAACCTGTCCACTTGACTCTTTTCCAAGCCATTTAGTCATGAGGTCCAATTCCTGAGTTGCTGTGAGTCGAACCTCACTAATAGCACTCTTAAAAGAAGAATACCAGGCTTGATAATTTTCAGGCTTATCATCGAAATGGTAAAGACCTGAACTGACAAGGTCTCGTCTGGCCAAAAACTCTGCTAATGGCTCAGATGTCAACATCCTCTTTACTGGTTCTCTAGACCTGGCAGCCAATGGGACATAATTAGAATAAAAAGGTTGGCAGTCTTTTTCGCTGTAAGATTTTAGATGAGGTTTGGGTGAAAACACTGATTCATGAGGTTCAACGTTTTCAGACTTCTCAGATTTCACCCCGTGTGTCGCTTCTGGAAGGTGCTTAGCATGTGCGTCAACATGCTGTGAAAAAGCTTGATCTGAGTTATTTAGGTCAATTTCAGACTGAACATACTCGCTAGTGCGTTCAATTTTCACCTTGTCCGAATCAGACATTCCCGTTTCATCCAAAACTTGAACTGCCTCAGCCTGTTCTAAGACTTGAGCTTCAGCTGCTGCAGCAGCAGCCTCTTTTTGAAACTTTAACATTTCCAACTCTGTGTCAATTTTTACAGTCTCCAGTTGACTTTGAGCATCTCTTTTAGCTTTTTCTGCTTCTTTGACAGCCTTCTCCAGCTTAAGTTTAGCTTCTTGGCTTGCATATGATGCTCTTACCTTGGCAGCCTCTGCTTTGGCTCTAGCTTGAGTTACATTGGCTGAAGATTTAGATGTCTTCGTACTGGCGGACACAGATGACCTGCTGCTCGATGCCATTTTGACCACTTGAAACCTTGATTCTTGCTTTTTCACTGTAATGTTCTCGTCAAGAGTGTATCAACTCTGACTAAACACTGAGTTAAACCACAGCAAATGATGAGAATGAGACGTGGAGTAAGGTTGACCATTTACTGTTGGCTTCCTCTTTACATGCTGCGGTGAAAACTGCAGACAGAATGAACACAAAACAATACAAAACTTAGTTCTGTGTCTGAGCAAACCTTACATACAGTCCATAAATTTAACATAAATATGAGCTCTGCAGTCAACTGAAATGTACCATGAACAGTCAGATGAAAAACACCAGTCACAATAATGAAACATTAGCGTTTTAACAAAATAATATCTGACACATCTTAAGTAGCATGTATCTTATCATAAAACATCACTTACAGCATTGCTTCAGGTGAGCTTCTTTGTGGATGGCAAAAGATTAAATGCTGAAGACAAAATAACATCCAGCCATGCTTGCTGCAGCTCCAAAAAAATCCCAGGAAATTACTAAACAGGAAGTCAGACACTGATAATACAATGGTTCTTCAAAATAAAAGCCTTCAAATTTACTACAGCTACAAATAACTAAAAATGTCATCAAACTTACTATATCCATATAATATTAAAGAAAAATGCTGTAAAACAGCACAAAGGTGAAAGATGAAAAATATAATCTCCAACTTTTGGTCATTTAAATACAGGTTTGTCTCACCAAATTAGTTTCCAGCAGTTCATTGTTCTTGTAAAATTAAAAGATGACACTTTGTCTCTTCCCTCAGAATAAACTCTGGACTCTCAGTGCAGAATTAGTAGTTTGAACAAATTCAGGCATTTATAGCTGCAGTGTGTAACTTTTATTAAAAATATGTTTTTTTACATATTTGTGAAAAATGTTACCTGTCATGACTGTATGGCATCAGACAGATGAAATGTGAACAGATCAAACTCCTCCATGAGCTGCTATTGAGGTTTGAAGAAATACACCAGATTGGTGTAGCACGTTAGCATTAGCTCCTGTTAAGTACTATGTTATTGTAGTGCTTTAGCATTAGTTTAAGATAAATGCCTTAGTGTAGCGTTTTAGTGTTAGCTACTGCTAAATACCATGTTTGTGCAGCATGTTAGCATTTGTTTCTGCTAAATATAAGTACTATGTTAGTATTGTGTGCTAGCATTAGCTAGTGGTAAATACCATGTTGGTGTAGTGCTTTACAGCTAGCTACTGATAAATACTGTGTTGGTGTAGCGCTTTGACATGAGTTGCTAATATGTACTATGTTGATAATGTGCGTTGGCGTTTGCTATTGGTAAATACCAGTTTGGTGTAGAGCATTAGAGTTAACAAGTGATATAAACTGAGTTTGTGTAGCGCTTTGGCATTAGTTGCTAATATGTGCTATGTTGGTATTGTGTGCTAGTGTTAGCTAGTGTTAAATTCCAGGTTGATGTAGGCCATTAGCATTAGCTAGTGATAAATACTGAGTAGGTGTAGCGCTTTGGCATTAGTTGCTAATTTGTACTATGTTGATATTGTGTGCTAGCATTAGCTTGTGGTAAATACCAGTTTGGTGTAGGGCATTAGTGTTAGCTAGTGATGAAAACTTAGTTGGTGTAGCGCTTTGGCATTAGTTGCTAATAAGTACTACGTTGGTATTGTGCTGTAGCATTAGCTAGTGGTAAATGCCATGTTGTTGTAGCACTTTACAGCTAGCTACTGATAAATACTGAGTTGATGTAGCACTTTGGCATTAGTTGCTAAGTACTATGTCTGTATTGTGTGCTAGTGTTAGCTAGTGCTAAATAACAGATTGTTGTAGCATTTACAGCTAGCTACTGATAAACACTGTGTAGAGCTCTAGCATTAGCCAAAGCTTAATACCGGGTTGGTGTTTGAATAAAACCTCCGGAACCTGGGGTGAGTGTGTGGCTGTTCCCTGATGGTATAATTTCATTAGTTCCTTCTGAAGTGTCAATAGAAAAAGTGCGCCTCCTCCAGGCCACAGGAGGTTAGAGGGGTTTGGATATTTGCTCCAGCAAACAAAACCTTTTAAAATATATTTTTCATCTAAAAATGTCTTTTAATAATTTGCGTATTTGACCAAATGACTTGATTCAAACTAAAATGTAACATTTTATGACTTCTACGCAACTAGACTCAGGATTTTAATGCTGACTTGGGATTTTTACCCAGACTTTGGTGGAATATCTTGCAATACAATCCAGAGCATCTCCTGGTTTTTGTTTCTGCTTTTAATGCTGTTTTCAAATGATTTAATAAAAGAATCATATTGAAGTGAATCTCCATCAAAAACTCAGATCTTCTTTATATCTAATGAGGAATTGCTATCAGGTAAAGTTTGGAGTTTTTCAGCTTTTCTGAAGACTTGACAATTTTCTTGATGACTAGAAATGTGAGACGTTTATTTTTTGGTGAGTTTTAATGTTTGGTTGGTGAATCAAACGACCTGCAGAAGGAGTCTGAGATTGTGAATCCATGCCAGGAGAAAAATATGCAGATCTTTGCTTTTCAACAAAATACAAACATGTTATTTTGAATGTAGAGTCATAAACATGAATTTTTACAACGACACCAGACTTAATCTGACAGGATGAAAAGTTACCACCCTCTGATAACAGGACACATTTTATCCATCTGCATTTAGAGGCAGAAAAGTTTAGAGACTCACCTGACAGGAAATAATGTGGAAGATGAAATAAAAGGCCTGCAGAGACGATCAGAACCAGAACCAGCAGAACCAGGAGAGCTGTGGCCCAGGATGGAAAGCTTCCTGTGGAAATCAAATGAGGTTTGACCTTCCTCTGACCTTTGACCTTCATCAGTAGATCAAATCAATCAAATGTTATTTGTCATTTCAGCAGCAAGATATTTCAAAGAGCTTCACATCATTAAACACAAAGTCATGCAACATAGAATCAGCAAAACATGACATAAAGTCATTGAATTGGTAACTGATTCTGTTCCAGCTGTGTCTCTGTGACCTTTGACCTGTGTCAGAACCACTGTGTGTCTCAGGATGTCCTGGCCCCTGTAGATGGTGCAGATGTTGCTTCCACTGTCTCTGTCAGTGGGATCCCTCAGGGTCAGACTGGCGTCTCCGGTCCTCAGCAGCTCTTTATTCATCTCTGTGCGCCGCCATAAAGGCTGTCCTGCTTATTGTCAGATCTGCTGCTGTTTGAAAACACATGAACCATCATGAGTTCTGGTTCTGGACGGGTCCAGTCCACTGAAGTGTCCTCAGGAAGGTCAGCAGACGTTCTGCAGGGCAGGATAACAGACTCTGCTCCTTCATTCATCGCCACCTCCTCCTGATCATCTGAGGAAACATCAAATGTAACCAGTGGGGAGGAAACTGACATGAAATTATTACATTTAATATCATTGAGTTTCTGTGTTGTGCTGGAAAATTAGAGGCAAATATCTGATGACTGTTAATGAGATGCCATGTCTTCTCTGTTTACTGCGTCCACAATCAGCAGGCAGACATTTTTAAAGAAGGATTTGTGTCAATTTCACAAGTAGAGAAAAGATTTTCATTTAAAGATATAAAACCAAGCAGCTGTTTTTACATGACATTTACTGTATATTTATTTATATCATCTTCATTGAACCAATTGTGTCTCAGTGAGATGAAAAATCAGCCTTTGAAGAGACCTAGCCGAGACAATACACAAACAATTACAGATCAAAACTACATCAAAATGCAATTCATGTCAAATGTAGATAATAAAGGAAGAAGAAAAAAGCAACACAAATGTAGAAATAGGACTAAACTACAACTTGATATTAATCAAAGCTTACAAAACAAATCATAAACTGATGAAGAGACAAGAGAGGAGAGAATTTCCTTCAAGTCTTTCTACAGTTGATTCCAATCTGAGCATCTAAATCTAATTTAGTTTGACTTTGTTTTATTAGATTTGTATGATTACATAGTCTAATAAAATGCTCGTTATAAAACCACCTGATCCAACTCTACTAATTATCCACAATTGTTGTCAAATAATTTCATGAACATCAAGTTTCTACTGCAAACAGAGCAGCTGATAGATTCCCTCTGAGTCCTTGGTCTCATTCATCCATCCATGGGTTTCACTCATTCACTCTGGGATGCTGCTGCTGCTGCTGGTCTCCATGGTTACAGAGACCAGGACCAACAACCATCATCATCAGTTTTCTCACTGCAACAGATTCATTCACAACATGTAGCTTTAGAATCTGGTGTTAATCTGACCTTTGACCTCCAGGTGAACGGCTGCCAGCTCCAGTTCTTCTCTCCCGTCGTAGATGATGCAGGTGTAGTTTCCACTGTCAGACAGGTGAGGTTTCCTCAGAGTCAGGCTGAAGGTTCTGCTGTCCAGAGGGTTCATGGAGGTCCGGCCTGTAAAGTTCTGGTTCTGGCCTTTGAGCTCATCGTTGTCTTCTCTCCTCAGGTGGACAGATTTAGGAGTGAGATCGCTGCGGTTCCACATCAGTGAGGCTCTTCAGGCAAATGATCAGAGTATCGGCAGCTCAGGAGGACAGACTCCGCCCCCTCATTAACCTCCACCACTCCAGCAGGGCATGCTGGGAAACTGAGGACACAGACAGGAAATACTACGTGTTCAGTGGGAAGAAATGACATTGCAAGGATCTGATGTGGGATTTTTAATTGATGAACAAAGATTTTGAAAAAGATTCAAGTCCTGGACTCCATTATTTGGGTAGAAGGGATCACTCTTTACTTTGAACCCTTTAAATAAACAGGGACATAAAAGTGTCATAAAAACTGATAGTTTAATCAAAGTATAGCTTATCGTACCATGGTAAAGAAATGCAGCTGTCAGAGCAGCAACTTCAGTTTGAACAAGAATATAAACACAAAGATAAAAAGTATAAAAGTGAGAATAAGGAACTACAATCATGACGACTTTAACACTTGATTCAGATTCAAACATATTGATCCCAAGGGGAAATGAAATGTAACACATATTATTCAAGGCTCTTCAAAGACTTATTGTAGGTGGTGATGGTTGTGGGCAGGAAAAGTCTCCTGTAGTGGTCTGTGTCGCAGCACATTTCAAGGAGCCTCTGACTGAAGACACTGTTTCTCTAAGGCCGTCTGATGAAGAGGATGGTCAGGGTGATCCATAATGTTCCTGATTTGATCTAAAGTTCCTCTGGACCATCATCTCCAGTAGCCCCACAGTCATCCCCAGAACAGAACAGAACCAGAACCAGAACCTCCCTTTTTCCCAGGGATCCAGACACTCTCAAACTGGTTTTTCCGTCTTTGGCTCCGTCTTGGTCTGATCTGACAAATTGTGTCCAGGCTGGTTTGAGACTTTATGGATTTAGTCCAAATGACCACAACATAACTCGTCTTTATCTTCACCTGCAGACGCTCAGCAAACTGGATTTAATTAAAAGCAACATGATGAGAGATATTTAATAGATTAGATTTAATAGAGACTCTTTATGTTCACATGCTGACGTTTGCTGAGAAAACACCTGGAACCTGATAGCAGGAAATTATTACATTTGTCTTTTTAAAATACATATCTATGTTCAAAACATTTCAAACATAAAAATACAAAAATACCTGTTTATTTGATGACTGCCAAGATGAACAATATGTGAAGAGAAGGAGACAAGATCTAGTTTTACTAGATCTACAGCAACAAAAGGACGAGTAGCATTTGATTTACTAACTACATCAACCTTTGTCAAAAGTGCCAACATTGTGTAAAATGTGTTCAAATCCTAACTGAGCCATTAAAGACAGAGCAATGCTAGAGCATCGCTGTCTGAGCCACACAGGAACCTTTCAAATTAAAGGCCCAACAGCTTCAACCATCATCACACAGCAAAACTCCCTGAAGCAGTGGCTGGTGAAGAGGAGGAATCAGACTAATGTCATCAAGTCAGAGACATCAATTCAGTCTCATCTCCAATGAGACGTCGTTAATCTAACTGGTTACATTTTGTCATCTTGGGACAACATGGAACATTTTGGGGAGCCTTTAATTGTCCCCAGATTATCCAGCTGTGGCTCATTTTGTCTGCCCCACTCAGGCACTGAGTAAAAAACAAGTGACTGAGTAAAGCTCACTGACAGCATGTTGGATTAAAGATTACAGAGAAATATGACTTTGGAGAATAAATGTCAGCAAATGATCATTTACAGCTGTCAGCTTCACCTGGCAACAATATGTCCATGTTGTCCAGCTTCACATGGCAACAATATGTCCATGTTGTCCAGCTTCACATGGCAACAATATGTCCATGTTGTCCAGCTTCACATGGCAACAATATGTCCATGTTGTCCAGCTTCACATGGCAACAATATGTCCATGTTGTCCAGCTTCACATGGCAACAATATGTCCATGTTGTCCAGCTTCACATGGCAACAATATGTCTATGTTGTCCAGCTTCACATGGCAACAATATGTCCATGTTGTCCAGCTTCATATGGCAACAATATGTCCATGTTGTCCAGCTTCACATGGCAACACTATGTCCATGTTGTCCAGCTTCACATGGCAACAATATGTCCATGTTGTCCAGCTTCACATGGCAACAATATGTCCATGTTGTCCACAGATGGTGTCTTCTCCTCTCAGCTCTGATCAGGTTGATCTTTTCTTTCTCTGCTCTGATCCTGGACAGCAGACCAGTGGAGGTTGTTAAAGCTCAGTCACACACAGTTTCAGTCCAAATGTCCAACAGGAGACAGACAGTCGTCCCCTGAATGGACATGTCTCATCAGTTCTCTGGTGTCAAATAAATCAGGATCAACAGAAACTTCAGAGCCTGGAGGTGATGAAGGTTTTCTTCATCTTCCTCATCTTGTTGATCCACTGGATCTACTGGATCACTTTGATCAGCTGGTGGTATGAGAGGGACGTCATCTGGTCCATGGAGGACAGGGCTGAGGAGTTGAGGTCAGAGGTCAGATGCACCACAGTGAGGCTCAGACAGAGGAGAGAAGAAGAAGCAAATAGAAATCCATTAGTTTGTTTTGTTGTTTTTATTGTTTATATAAATATTTACATCTTATTTTTCCTTTTCATGATTGTTTTAGTCACTTACTATCCTCCTTTTCAAAATAAAATCATTTGCTGATTCAAACACTAAAACATATTAAGGCCTGTAATTTATCCACAAAAGATTTATGTTCAGAAATAGAAGCATTTCCATTTGTTCATCATTTTTCTGTCTTTCTCTTCTTTCTCTCTTTCATCCAACTTTCCAAACTTTCCTTGTTTCTCAGGATCAACTCGACTCTTCGTTTCTCGTTTCTTTGCCTCAGTTTCTTCCTCTGCTTCTAATTATCTTTCTTTTCCTTTTAAACCATCAGCTTCAATGAACAGGAGAAATGACACTTTTCATCCATTCATTCACATCATGCAAACTTTTTTCTCCATATTTCATTATTATATAGTGAATCGATTCACCCTGAGGAGGAGAAAAGACCCAGGAACCACTCAGACCCATTTCTTCTGAATAGGTGGGATTTCCTCTTTAGACTGCAAACGTCTCCACAGAATCCAACCAATCAGCTTTGAGGTCGCTCTGCCTCTTCATCCTCTAACAGGTTTTTATTTCTGATAAAGTCTTTAGGATTCTCTAAAGGTTTGGTTCCCTGAATTTAAAACCAACTCTAGTAAATACCTGCCTTATCCTCCGATAAGGACTTTGACTAGGACTCATCCTAGAACCTGTGGTTCCATCAAAACTCTGTAAAGGTTTTTATTCAGCTTTACAAGAAAAACTAAAAAATCTCTATAAGTATCAATTTCTTTGTCAGACACCCTGCAGGAATCTTCAAGAAAATAATCTTTACAAAGATCTGTCTTCTCTTCTTCTCTTACTTTTCTTCTTTGTTATTCTTTTCCTGTTTTATTTATTTTTCTTTCTCTTGTAATCTCTATTAATCTGGTCAATCTCAATCCTCAGAGAAAAAGGTCATTAGGATCCTTTAGTGTTTTATAATTTATAATTTGTTAGTTAATTAAGTTAAACCTGCTCAGCTGATCCTGGTTTAACCAGAGACTGTCCTCACTCTGCTCACCTCAATGACATGATGATCAATGATTATATAGGAGCTATATTAATAATCTATATTATAACAACATGTGGTTTCAGCTGCAGTAATGTGGTGATGTTAAGAACTACAGTTTAGATTATTTGATTTTTCTTCTTATTTTCAGTTTGTATTTATATTCTGACCACTGTGTGAATAAATCAGCTGTTCTGGTTTCTGGGCTCATTTCTCCTCATGATTCCTTCATTTTCATCAAATCTTCTCTTCTTCCTCATGAAGATGTTATTATTTTTCCGCTGATTTCATTTCAGATCTACTTTCTGGTTTTGCTGCTTTGAAAGAAGAAACTAAAAACCATGTGAGTTGTGACATCATCAGTCACAAAATCCCTGACATTTACTTTCAGTTTAAAGTCAGTCTGTTGTTCAGATGTTTTTCTTCATCTCTTTGGATCGTTTGAACAAACTGTAAGTTTGATTTGTTTCCTATTTAAACTTTGTCTTCAGGAACTTTCCTGTTTCTTTTTTCTCTCTGAAGTTTGGAGAAAAGATTCACTTTTGATTTCAGCTCAAAGTTTCATCTCTTTTCCTTTTAAAGGTTAATTTTCATGATTATTAGATTAGTGATTAATTGCAATCAATCAACATGAACAGCTGATGTTTCTTGTTTTCTTTTCCTGATCAAACTGCTTCATGTCTATCCTGAATTCAAGCTTTGAGAGCTGTTTCACAAAACAAGAATAGCAGATTAAGCCAGGATTTTTCAGATATCCTGGCTTAATAAAGCCTTGATTTTCTTTCACAGAAGCAGCACATAGGTTACAATGGAGATTTACCCTGTTCTCCTATCCTGCTCCAAATCACACTAACATTCATAATTAGTTAAGTCTGGTGTCTCACACCTATCAGAAACCAGAATGTTTGTCATTGATTTCACCTTCTTATGTGCATGTTTTGGCATTCAGTCATGTACTGCTTGTTTTTTAACATTATGATGGTAGTAAAACTATTACCAATTTTAAAATGATCCATTTTTTGCTGTTGTGTCATGATTATGGCTGGTGGTTGAGCAGTGAGGTAGGACGCAGGCAGGCCAGGATGAAAATGAAGAAGATTTAACAATAATACTCCACGGGATGGAACAACAGGGAGCACGACGAACACACGACGGCACAGGGAAACAAACTGGTTACACACGTAACACGACGAGGATCCGACAAGAGACAAAGGCAACAGGTGGGTTTAAATACACACGGGGTAATCAAGGAAACAAGACACACCTGGGAACAATCAACGGGGAAGACGTAGAGACGGAGATTCACAGGGAACAGGATAATGAACACAGAAACTCAAAAATAATCACAGAAAACGGATCATGACAGTAAGTTTGTCTAAAGTCAGAGTGTTCAGTTGTAACAGACCTCTGCACTGTTTTTATGTTACCAACATAAAAACAGAGCCTGTGGTTCAGGAGCAGGAGAAGTGAGAGAGAAGAGGGTGATGGTGGTGGGCGGGTCCCAGAACAGGAAGTCCAAGTAAGGGACGCAGCTACCTGGTTCATTGCAACAGGCTGCAGTACAGGGACATGAAGAGGGAGGGGGGCGGCAAAGGCAGTGAGTTTAGAGTGTTTATAGCTATTCTGAAGTGTGTTTGCAGGCAAGTCAGTGAACACTGTCCATCGCCCCCCAGCCATAGTACTGGATAAGTGATAGAGCAGTCATCAGCTGACAGGTAGAGCTCTGATTCATAGATGTCATGGGAAAAGGAGCAGGTAGTGGGAGCAGAGCATCTTGTTCATAACATCCAGGATAATTTCAGATAGCCAGCCTTCCAGGACTGACACACAGGGAGTCAGATTCAGATGTCAAAACCAGCGATCAGCCTGAAACCTGGGAGTAGTGATGGACTCTGACCTGAACCTTCAGAGCCACATTAAGACAGTCACAAAGTCGGCCTTCTATCACCTGAAGAACATCTCCAGGATTAGAGGACTGATGTCTCAACACGATCTAGAGAAACTCATCCATGCGTTTATCTTTAGCCGCATTGATTACTGCAACAGCGTCTTCACAGGTCTGACTAATAAATCAATCAAACAGCTGCAGCTGATCCAGAAGGTGCTGCTGCTGTTCTCACTAGAACCAGGAAGATAGAGCACATAACGCCAGTTTTAAAGTCCCTACACTGGCTCCCTGTAGCTCAGAGAATAGACTTTAAAATACTGTTGTTAGTTTATAAATCACTGAACGATTTAGCACCACAAAACATTAAAGATCTGTACCAACTGTCTAGACCCCTCAGGTTCAGGTTCTGGTTCTGCTCTGCATCTCCAGAACCAGAACCAGGAGAGGAGGAGCAGCATTCAGTTTCTATGCACCACAAATCTGGAACAAACTTCCAGAAAACTGTAAAACAGCTGAAACACTGGGTGCCTTTAAATCTAAATAAAAACCCACCTGTTTAGAGTTGGATTTGAAACATAACTAATTACAAATTTAATGACTTAATGTAATGTTTTGATTGTACATTCTACGTTGCATGACTTTGTGTTTCTGATTGTATAAAGCACTTTGAAATGCCTTGCTGCTGAAATGTGCTATACAAATAAAATTTGATTGATTGATTTTGATTGACAATAATTTAATTAGGATCAGGCCAACTCTGTTAAGTTCCCCATCTGCTTTAAAGTCTTACTGCTACATTTCAATGGCGACTCCAGACAGACAAACTGATGATCAATCTCACCAAGCTGAGCTTGCAAATTCTCCAAGGTCTGTTCCTTCCTGCCAGCAAGTTTCAGGAACTGGAACTGAGCTGTGGTTCTCAACAAGAATCACTTCCTGTCTGGTTCTGCCCACACAGGATCTGAGTCTGAGTGTTCACAGCAAAGCATTTCATTGTATGAACCGGCCAGCCTCTCAATGGCCAGAATAGCTGCCAACATTTACTAAAGCTCAGGATATGTGAGGTACCTGCCAGGTCCAGGAAGCAGAAATCCTGTTATCAAAAATTCAATTAAGTGTGTTTCAAATGTTGACATTTGTATCCAGATGCAAATGTCCCACTGGGGCAGGAGTGGGATCTTCTCATCGATACCAGATCCATACTCTATTTGGACTGAGTTCACATGTGCAAACAGAGGCTCCAAGAAAGATAGCACAGCACACAGCACAGATGAGGGAGGAAGAATAAAAACCATCAGCTTCACAGAGAAGAGGAAGAGAAAACCAATCCACTGTCAGGTTCACATGATCATATTCACTTCCATTGTTAATTTATGAGTTTAAAGTTGTTCATTTGAGGTGAAGCAGCACTCAGGCATGATAATGATTTTTAGTTAAGAATGATTTGAAAATGTCTATGTTGAACTAATTATGCACTCAATCAATCCACCATTGTTTATTATTGTACCACCTAGTTCAGGGGTGGGTAACTCCAGGCCTGGAGGGTCTCCTGCAACTTTTAGGTGTGTCTCTACTTCAACACACCTGAGTCAAATAATTAGGTCGTTAGCAGGACTCTGGAGAACTTGACTGCATTCAGGAGGTGATTCAGCTGTTGGATTCAAGTGTGTTGGACCAGGGAGACGTCTAAGAGTTGCAGGACACCGGCCGTCCAGGACCAGGATTGCCCACCCCTGACCTAGTTTAACACTAAACTAGTTAAACGTTGATCCAAATTTGCTCCAGTTAGATGAATCATTTGTAAACAAAATCCATTTATTCAAAGATACACAGAAACAGTGTAAACAATGATTCCACCACAGCAGTCAAAACTTTTATGCCCTTCCAGCTTCAACACCTGTCAGCTACCTGCCACCTCTTGGTTCACATACTGGAGCCAGAGGGGGGCCGGGGGGCCAGTGCCCCCCCTGTCATCTAATTGGCCCCCCCAGATGATGGACATGTAACAGCACTAGGTCATTCCTGTACATTATTTAGAATCATTCTGAGCCAACCTAATGTCTAAAGAAGAAAAACAATAATAATTAAAGCTCCGCGGAGCCTCAAGCGGCCCTCGCAGCCATCGCCGCTCGAGCCTATAGCCACCGCGGATGTTCCAGCACCGCCTCCCACCAGCCACCTCCGACGCTCGCGCGCCGTCCTCCACGCGATCCGATTTGATGTCTTCGGCAGCGTTCCCTGGCGATGCACCCAAAATCTGGAGAAGATTGGGCCATGTGGCAAGGAGATACAGCTGTCGATTAACCTAGGGGGCGCAGTGGAGTCAAATTGCAAATAAACTCTATTGGGCTCCTTAGAGGTTCACTAGTGTCACTCATAAAAAGTCTGGAGCAAATGGGATGATGCGTGTGTTCATAGCAAGACATACAGTAGACAAAAACAGGTGACTTCCTGTGGGAAGTGGGCGGGACTAAGCTGATGTCATCAATCGACCACCTAACTGTTATGAGGTCAGGTCTATAATGAGACATAGAAAGTCTGATGCAGCTGTGCCCTGGCATTTGGAAATTATTTGACATTCATGATTTATGGCGAATAGTCAAAGTTTGGGACGATCCACATGGCGAGGGACAGCCATTTTTCCACCCCCCCACAGGTCAGTAGGCATTCACAGAGTTCATCTTCATGTCATTTTATGTCAGTCTGCAAAGGCTGAAACCCATATGAATTAGAGAGTAAAAGCAAGACATACAGTAGACAAAAACAGGTGACTTCCTTTCGGAAGTGGGCGGGGCTAAGGTGATGTCATCAATCGACCACCTAACTGTGATGAGGTCAGGTCTATAATGAGACGTAGAAAGTCTGATGCAGCTGTGACCTGGCATTTGGAAGTTATTTCACATTCATGTTTCATGGTGAATAGTCAAAGTTTGGGACTAAGCCACGCCCACATGCTTTGACACACAAAAATTCCTGTGATAACTTCTGACCTTTATTGTCTCAACTCTCTGCTGACTGAGTTTGAAGTCTGTATCTTGAAAGCTGTAGGAGGAGATAGATCAGATGCGACGTCTATGAAAAACAGTAAATGGCGGATTTTGATCCAAAATGGCCGACTTCCTGTTGGGTTTGCACCATGGCTCCAAGAGACTTTTTTGTAGGTCCTGACATTATACACATGTGTACCAAGTTTCATAATTCTAGGTGAAAGAATGGCTTGGGGCTGCTTATTTAAAAAATTCTAGGGGGCACTGTAGAGAAATTAGGCCACGCCCATCAACGACTGTTATGGATTCCTGTTCGGGTACCAATAAGGATGCATCCTAGTGAGTTTGGTGCAGCTGGGCTGAACGATGTGGATTCTAGAGCCAAACGTATGGCGGCAGCGTTCCCTCTGCTTCGCCGCGCTGCCACGGCCACGCCCTTTACTGAAAACTCTTGGCGCTTTAAAGCAATTGAGACCAACATGTTATCTGTCATCCAACACAGAATCATCTTGATTAGGTCGAGAGAGCCAGAGATGGAGCTGTACAAGTCAAAAAAAGGCACTTCCTGTTCTGAGGGGGCGGGGCTTAGATGACGTCAGACTATGACGACATAGGATCGTCAGGCATCCCACCAGGATCAGTCATGTCAAGTTTAGTGCAGGTGGGCTCAAAATTGTGGAATCTAGAGCCAAACGTATGGCGACTGCGTTACAGGTCACTTTGCCACGCCGCCACGCCCACCTGCTCCATCGAAGCCAAACAGGGTTGGAATCCATGACACACCAACATGTTTTCTGTCTGTGGACACAGTTTCATGTTGATTAGGTCAAAGGGGTCAGATAGCGACCGTTCACAGTAAAACATGACACTTCCTGTTTTCAGGGGGCGTGGCCTAAGTGACGTCATCATTGGACCATTGTGTATTGTAGGGGACCCGATGATGATCAATCACTGAAAGTTTGGTGCTGCTGTGAGTTTTTTTGTAAAAGTTATAACCGTTTTATTTTTCATGGCGACTAGGTGAACTTTGACCCCAGGTAACTCCATTTAGAAAAAAAAAAAACGCAAAACTTTGATAACTTTGGATCGGCCATGCCTTATGAACGATCTGACCGAGTTTTAAGCCGATCGACCGAAATCCCTAGGACAAGTTCGAAAAAATGCGAACCCTGTAAACGTCCAAAATCGGGTCAAAATCGGAATTTCAATCCAAAATGGCCGACATTCTGTGATACTTGCACTATGACATTAATTGTAAATTCTGAGTGTCTTGGGGAGCTCTACAAGTGTGCCAAATTTCAAGTCTCTACGATGAAGCAAGGGAATAGGAAAGGGTCTTTTGAAAGTTGCTAGGTGGCGCCCTTGAGCCGTTTCTTGTGCGATTTTTCTGGGGACCTTAAAATACGTAAATTTTCACCGGGCTCTATGCCCCCGCCAACTTTGGTGAGTTTTTGAATATGATAAAGCCCCCAAAAAGCCAATTTATTTTACGGAAGAATAAGAATAATTAAAGCTCCGCGGAGCCTCAAGCGGCCCTCGCAGCCAAGCGCCGCTCAGGCCTAGCCACCGCGGATGTTCCAGCACCGCCTCCCCCCAGCACCACCTCCCCTCAGCCACCACCTCCCCTCAGCACCTCCTCCCCTCAGCCACCACCTCCCCTCAGCACCACCTCCCCTCAGCCACCACCTCCCCTCAGCACCACCTCCCTCCAGCCACAGCCTCCCCCCAGCCATCGCTCACGCTCTCACGGAGCTGCCCAACCTGCCCTAAAGATAGTTACCGTGTCATGTACGGCATTGCTCCCAGACAATGCACCAAAATAGAGAATCCCAGGTTGATAAAGTCTCTTTTTTAATCTGGCCAGATTTCTGTTATAGAGTTCTGTTCCAGGTTCCGTTTCCAGGTCCAGGACTTTCTCTGCTGCAACGTGGACCAGACTAATGAGTTAGACCAATACAGTGCAGCAACGGAAACATCACTTCCTGTAAACATCCAACCAAGAAAGCAGTTCAACTGAAAATACTTGAATTGTAGAACACAGACCATTCTATGTTGAAATGTATCAGTATACAAATAAGTTTAAGTATAATATAATTGTTTTTTCACAACAGAGAGGAAAAAATCTCTAAATGTAAGATTTATTTATTTTTATAGCAAATCCCAGGTTTATAATGTCTGGGTTTTTTAAACAGGCAGTTAAACTGAAAATACTTGAATTGTAGTACACAGTCCATTCTTTGTTGAAATGTATGAATATACATATGAGATAATTATAATACAAATGTATGTAATAATAGTGAGGGGAAAAATGTGAAATTGTAAGACTTAGTTTATTTTATAGACAATCCCAGGATGATGAGGTAACTTTTTTTCTAATCTGGTGAGATTTATCTGATAGAGTTCTGTTCCAGATTCTGTTTCCAGGTCCTGGACTCTCTGATCAGACTAATGAGCTAGACCCATACAGAACACTTCTTGTAAACTTCCAACCAATGAAGCATTTTAACTGAAAACACTTGAATTCTAGAACACAGATCATTCTGAATTCTGTTGAGAACAGCTGCATTGTGTTTTCAGCACCGCTCCTTTGTCAAGCACCCAATATCTCATGTAGATCAGTTGATGTAGCGAGGAGATGCAGCAGTTTGATCAACCTATTGGGCACAGTGGAGTGAAGATCTAATGTAATGACATTGGTTATTACATGATAATGCTGGCTGAACCCCCCATGGTTCAGCCAGCAGACAAAGTTCACAGAGGGCATCATCATGTCATTTTGTATCAGTTGGCAGAGGATTTCATCCATTTGAATCAGAGTAAAAGTTAGACATCCAGCAGAAAAAAACAGGTGACTTCCTGTTGGAGGGGGGCATGGTTTAGGTGATGTCATCAATTGACCATGTGAATGTGATCAAGGCTGGTCTATAATGAGACATGGAAAGTCTGATTCAGCTCTGAGCTGTCCTGGAGAAGTTTTTGCATTCTAATGTTTCAGGGCAGAAAGCCAAAGTTTGACGCTTAGCCACGCCCACATGCTTTGATGTACGAGAATTATTTTGATAACTTTTCAGCTTTCATGTCTCCACTCTCTGCTGAGTGACTTTGGAGTCTGTATCTGAAAAGCTGTATGAGTACTCAAATCAGATGTGACGTGTATGAAAAACAGGAAATGGCGGGTTTGATCCAAAATGGCCGACTTCCTGTTGGGTTTGGACCATGGCTCTAAGAGACTTTTTTGTACATCCTGACAAGATACACATGTCTACCAAGTTTCATAACTCTAGGTTAAAGCATGGCTTGGGGCTGATCATGTTTTGGGTGATAAGTGTCATTTCACAAAGGCAAAGTTTGACGCTTAGCCACGCCCACATGCTTTGATGTACAAAGATTCTGTTGATAACTTTTCACCATTAATGTCTCACCTCTCTGCTGAGTGAGTTTGAAGTCTGTATCTCAAAAGGTGTGGGAGGAGTTAAGTCAGATGTGACGTCTATGAAATAGAGGAAATTGCGGCTTTGATCCAAAATGGCCGACTTCCTGTAGGGTTTGGACCAGGGCTCCAAGAGACTTTTTTGTACATCCTGATGAGATACACATGTGCATGAAGTTTCATAATAATAGGTTAAAGCATGGCTAGGGGCTGATCATTTTTGTTGAGTAGTTACATTTCACAAAGTCAAAGTTTAACGCTTAGCCACGCCCACATGCTTTGATCTACGAGAATTCTTTTGATAACTTTTGACCTTTAATGTCTCAAGTCTCTGCTGAGTGAGTTTGAAGTCTGTATCTCAAAAGGTGTGGGACTAGTTCAATCAGATGTGGCGTCTATGAAATAGAGGAAATTGCGGCTTTGATCCAAAATGGCCGACTTCCTGTTGGTTTTGGACCATGGCTCCAAGAGACTTTTTTGTACATCCCGATGAGGTACACATGTGTACCAAGTTTCATAATTCTAGGTTAAAGCATGGCTTGGGGCTGATCATTTAAAACATGCTAGGGGGCGCTGTTGAGACATTAGGCCACGCCCACCAAATATTGCGCTGGATTCCTGTCCGGGGTTGGACAAAGATCCATCCTAATGAGTTTGGTGCAGCTGGACCCAAAATTGTGGAATTCAGAGCCCAAAGTATGGGCACTTTCTGACAGGTCACTTCGCCACGCTGCCACGCCCACCTGCTACATCCTAGCCAGATGGGGTTGGAATCCAATACACACCCACATGTCTTCTGTCTCTGGACACAGTTTCATGTTGATGAGGTCAAAGGGGTCAGATAGTCACCAATCACAGTAAAACATGACACTTCCTGTTCTAAGGGGGCGTGGCTTATGGAATCTCAAAATTTCACTATACCATCTTGTAGAGTACTGAAAGATGATCAAACACAGAAAGTTTGGTGCCTCTCTGACTTTTTGTGTGGGAGATATAAAAGTTTTATTTTTCTTGGTGAGTCGGTGAACTTTGACCCCTGGTATCACCCCTTCAGAAAGGTCGAAAACGCAAACATTTGATAACTTTGGATCGGGCATGCCTTATGAACCAACAGACCAAGTTTGAAGCCGATCCATCAAAATCCCTAGGACTAGTTCGATCAAATGCGAACCCTATAAACGACCAAAATGGGCTCAAATTCACAACTTCAATCCAAAATGGCCGACTTCCTGTCATACTTGCACTATGACATTAATTGTAAATTCTGAGCATCTTGGGGAGCTCTACAAGTGTACCAAATTTCATGTCTCTACGATAAACTAAGTGAATAGGAAAGGGTCTTTTGAAAAATTCTAGGGGGCGCCGTTGAGCCATTTTTTTTGCGATTTTTGCGTCGACATTAAAATACGTAAATTTTTCACAGGATCTATGGATCTGCCAAGTTTGGTGAGTTTTCACATATGTTAAAGCCCCCAAAAAGCCATTTTATTTGGAGGAAGAAAAATAATTAAAGCTCCGCGGAGCCTCAAGCGGCCCTCGCAGCCAAGCGCCGCTCAAGCCTATAGCCACCGCGGATGTTCCAGCACCGCCTCCCGCCAGCCACCGCCGACGCTCGCGCGCCGTCCTCCACGCGATCCGCTTTGATGCCTTCGGCAGCGTTCCCTGGCCATGCACCCAAAATCTGGAGCAGATCGGGCCATGTGGCAAGGAGATACAGCTGTTTGATTAACCTAGGGGGCGCGGTGGAGTCAAATTGCAATTAAACTCTATTGGGCTCCTTAGAGGTTCACAAGTGTCACTCATAAAAAGTCTTGTGCAAATAGGATGATGCGTCTGTGAATAAGAGACGATTGTATGCATATGGCGAGGGTCAGCCATTTTGTGATGCCCCCACAGGTCTGTAGGCATTTGCAGAGTTCATCATCATCTCATTTTATGTCAGTCTGCACAGGGTTGGAATCCATGACACACCAACATGTTTTAGAGTGTAAAAGTAAGACATACAGTAGAAAAAACAGGTGACTTCCTGTCGGAAGTGGGCGGGGCTAAGGTGATGTCATCAATCGACCACCTAACTGTGATGAAGGCTGGTCTGTAATGAGACATAGAAAGTCTGATGCAGCTCTGACCTTGTATGTTCATGTTATGTCACTTTAATGTATTAAGGCGAATAGTCAAAGTTTGGGACTTAGCCACGCCCACATGCTTTGACATACAAAAATTCCTGTGATAACTTTGGACCTTTAATGTCTCAACTCTCTGCTGACTGAGTTTGAAGTCTGTATCTCGAAAGCTGTAGGAGGAGATAGATCAGATGCGACGTCTATGAAATAGAGGAAATGGCGGATTTTGATCCAAAATGGCCGACTTCCTGTTGGGTTTGCACCATGGCTCTAAGAGACGTTTTTGTAGGTCCTGACATCATACACGTGTGTACCAAGTTTCATAATTCTAGGTTAAAGCATGGCTTGGGGCTGATCATTTGAAAATTTCTAGGGGGCGCTGTAGAGAAATTAGGCCACGCCCATCAATGACTGTTATGGATTCCTGTTCGGGGATGAATAAGGATGCATCCTAGTGAGTTTGGTGCAGCTGGGCTGAAACATGTGGAATCTAGAGCCAAACGTATGGCGGCGGCGTTCCCTCTGCTTCGCCGCGCTGCCACGGCCACGCCCTCTACTGAAAACTCTTGGCGCTTTAAAGCAAGTGAGACCAACATGTTATCTGTCATCCAACACAGAATCATCTTGATTAGGTGGAGAGAGCCATAGATGGAGCTTTACAAGTCAAAAAAATGCACTTCCTGTTCTGAGGGGGCGGGGCTTAGATGACGTCAGACTATGACGACATAGGATCGTCAGGCATCCCACCAGGATCACTTATGTCAAGTTTGGTGCAGCTGGGCTCCAAATTGTGGAATCTGCAGCCAAACGTATGGACACGGCGTTACAGGTCAGTTCGCCACACTGCCACGCCCACCTGCTCCATCAAAACTAAACAGGGTTGGAATCCAGGACACACCAACATGTTTTCTGTCTGTGGACACAGTTTCATGTTGATTAGGTCAAAGGGGTCAGATAAGGACCGTTCACAGTAAAACATGACACTTCCTGTTCTCAGGGGGCGTGGCCTAAGTGATGTCATCATTAGACCATTGGGTGTTGTAGGGGACCCGATGATGATCAATCACTGAAAGTTTGGTGCTGCTGTGAGTTTTGTTGTAAAAGTTATAACCGTTTTATTTTTCATGGCGACTAGGTGAACTTTGACCCCAGGTAACTCCAATTAGAAAAAAAAAAAACGCAAACCTGTGATAACTTTGGATCGGCCATGCCTTATGAACGATCTGACCGAGTTTGAAGCCGATCGATCGAAGTCCCTAGGACTAGTTCGAAAAAATGCGAACCCTGTAAACGGCCAAAATCGGGTCAAAATCGGAACTTCAATCCAAAATGGCCGACATTCTGTGATACTTGCACTATGACATTAATTGTAAATTCAGAGTGTCTTGGGGAGCTCTACAAGTGTACCAAGTTTCAAGTCTCTACGATAAAGTAAGTGAATAGGAAAGGGTCTTTTGAAATTTGCTAGGTGGCGCCCTTGAGCCGTTTCTTGTGCGATTTTTCTGGGGACCTTAAAATACGTAAATTTTCACCGGGCTCTATGCCCCCGCCAAGTTTGGTGAGTTTTTGAATATGATGAAGCCCCCAAAAAGCCAATTTATTTTACGGAAGAATAAGAATAATTTACAGCACAGTTTCAATAGGCTCTCGCAGCGCTTAGCTGCTCGGGCCTAATTAAAGCTCCGCGGAGCCTCAAGCGGCCCTCGCAGCCAAGCGCCGCTCAGGCCTAGCCACCGCGGATGTTCCAGCCACCGCCTCCCCCCAGCACCACCTCCCCTCAGCCACCACCTCCCCTCAGCCACCACCTCCCCTCAGCACCACCTCCCTCCAGCCACAGCCTCCCCACAGCATCACCTCCCCCTAGCCCCCGCCTTCCCCCAGCCATCGCTCACGCTCTCACGGAGCTGCCCAACCCGCCCTGAAGATAGTTACCCGTGTCATGTACGGCATTGCTCCCAGATAATGCACAAAAATAGAGAATCCCAGGTTGATAAGGTCTCTGTTTTAATCTGGCCAGATTTCTGTTATAGAGTTCTGTTCCAGGTTCCGTTTCCAGGTCCAGGACTTTCTCTGCTGCAAAGTGGACCAGACTAATGAGTTAGACCAATACAGTGCAGCAAAGGAAACATCACTTCCTGTAAACATCCAACCAAGAAAGCAGTTCAACTGAAAATACTTGAATTGTAGAACACAGACCATTCTATGTTGAAATGTATGAATATACATATGAGATAATTAATGATACAAATGTATGTAATAATAGTGAGGGGAAAAATGTGAAAATGTAAGACTTAGTTTATTTTATAGACAATCCCAGGATGATGAGGTAACTTTTTCTCTAATCTGGTCATATGTATCTGATAGAGTTCTGTTCCAGATTCTCTTTTCAGGTCCTGGACTCTCTGATCAGACTAATGAGCTAGACCCATACAGAACACTTCTTGTAAACTTCCAACCAATGAAGCATTTTAACTGAAAACACTTGAATTCTAGAACACAGATCATTCTGAATTCTGTTGAGAACAGCTGCACTGTCTTTTCAGCACTGCTCCTTTGTGAAGCACCCAATATCTCATGTAGATCAGTTGATGTAGCGAGGAGATGCAGCAGTTTGATCAACCTATTGGGCACAGTGGAGTGAAGATATAATGTAATGACTTTGGTCATTACATGATAATGCTGGCTGAACCCCCACATGGTTCACCCAGCAGACAAAGTTCACAGAGGGCATCATCATGTCATTTTGTATCAGTTGGCAGAGGATTTAATCCATTTGAATCAGAGTAAAAGTTAGACATCCAGCGGAAAAAACAGGTGACTTCCTGTTGGAGGGGGGCATGGTTTAGGTGATGTCATCAATTGACCATGTCAATGTCATCAAGGCTGGTCTATAATGAGACATGGGAAGTCTGATTCAGCTCTGAGCTGTCCTGGAGAAGTTTTTGCATTCTAATGTTTCAGGGCAGAAAGCCAAAGTTTGATGATTAGCCACGCCCACATGCTTTTAGGTACGAGGATTCTTTTGATACCATTTCAACTTTAATGTCTCACCTCTATGCTGAGTGATTTTGAAGTCTGTATCTCAAAATCTGTATGAGTACATGAATCAGATGTGACGTCTATGAAATAGAGGAAATTGCGGCTTTGATCCAAAATGGCCGACTTCCTGTTGGGTTTGGACCATGGCTCTAAGAGACTTTTTTGTACATCCTGATGAGTTACACATGTGTACCAAGTTTCATAATTCTGAGATAAAGCATGGCTAGGGGCTGATCATGTTTTGGTGAAAAGTATAATTTCACAAAGCCAAGGTTTGACCCTTAGCCACGCCCACATGCTTTGATCTACGAGAATTCTGTTGATAACTTCTGATCTGTAATGTCTCACCTCTCTGCTCAGTGAGTTTGAAGTCTGTATCTCAAAAGGTGTGGGAGGAGTTAAGTCAGATGTGACGTCTATGAAATAGAGGAAATTGCGGCTTTGATCTAAAATGGCCGACTTCCTGTTGGGTTTGGACCATGGCTCCAAGAGACTTTTTTGTACATCCTGATGAGGTACACATGTGTACCAAGTTTCATAATTCTAGGTTAAAGCATGGCTTGGGGCTGATCATTTAAAACATGCTAGGGGGCGCTGTTGAGACATTAGGCCACGCCCACCAAATATTGCACTGGATTCCTGTCCGGGGTTGGACAAAGATCCATCCTAGTGAGGTTGGTGCAGCTGGACCCAAAATTGTGGAATTCAGAGCCCAAAGAATGAGCACTTTCTGACAGGTCACTTTGCCACGCTGCCACGCCCACCTGCTACAACCTAGCTGGATGGGGTTGGAATCCAATACACACCCACATGTCTTCTGTCTCTGGACATAGTTTCATGTTGATTAGGTCAAAGGGGTCAGATAGTCACCAATCAGAGTAAAACATGACACTTCCTGTTCTAAGGGGGCGTGGCTTATGGAATCTCAAAATTTCACTATACCATCTTGTAGAGCACTGAAAGATGATCAAACACAGAAAGTTTGGTGCCTCTCTGACTTTTTGTGTAGGAGATATAAAAGTTTTATTTTTCTTGGTGAGTCGGTGAACTTTGACCCCTGGTATCACCCCTTCAGGAAGGTCGAAAACGCAAACATTTGATAACTTTGGATCGGGCATGCCTTATGAACCAACAGACCAAGTTTGAAGCCGATCCATCAAAATCCCTAGGACTAGTTCGATCAAATGCGAACCCTGTAAACGACCAAAATGGGCTCAAATTCACAACTTCAATCCAAAATGGCCGACTTCCTGTCATACTTGCACTATGACATTAATTGTAAATTCTGAGCATCTTGGGGAGTTCTACAAGTGTACCAAATTTCATGTCTCTACGATAAACTAAGTGAATAGGAAAGGGTCTTTTGAAAAATTCTAGGGGGCGCTGTTGAGCCATTTTTTTTGCGATTTTTGCGTCGACCTTAAAATATAAAATTTTTTCACAGGATGTATGGGACTGCCAAGTTTGGTGAGTTTTTAAATATGATAAAGCCCCCAAAAAGCCGCTTCTTTCGGCGGAAGAATTAAAATAATAATTAAAGCTCCGCGGAGCCTCAAGCGGCCCTCGCAGCCAAGCGCCGCTCAAGCCTATAGCCACCGCGGATGTTCCAGCACCGCCTCCCGCCGGCCACCGCCGACGCTCGCGCGCCGTCCTCCACGCGATCCGCTTTCATGCCTTCGGCAGCGTTCCCTGGCCATGCACCCAAAATCTGGAGCAGATTGGGCCATGTGGCAAGGAGATACAGCTGTTTGATTAACCTAGGGGGCGCAGTGGAGTCAAATTGCAATTAAACTGTATTGGGCTCCTCAGAGGTTCACAAGTTTCACTCATAAAAAGTCTGGTGCAAATAGGATGATGCGTTTGTGAATAAGAGACGATCGTATGCATATTACGAGGGACAGCCATTTTGCCACTCCCCCACGGGTCAGTAGGCATTGACAGAGTTCATCATCATCTCATGTTATGTCAGTCTGCACAGGGTTGGAATCCATGACACACCAACATGTTTTAGAGTGTAAAAGTAAGACATACAGTAGAAAAAACAGGTCACTTCCTGTCGGAAGTGGGCGGGGCAAGGGTGATGTCATCAATCGACCACATAACTGTGATGAGGGCTTATCTATAATGAGACATAGAAAGTCTGATGCAGCTCTGACCTGGCATTTGGAAGTTATTTCACATTCATGTTTCATGGTGTATAGTCAAAGTTTGGGACTTAGCCAAGGCCCCCACGGGTCAGTAGAGTTCATCACGGCAGAGTTCATCATCATTTCATTTCATGTCAGTCTGCACAGGATGAAACCCATAAGAATTAGAGAGTAAAAGTAAGACATACAATTGAAGAAAGAGGTTACTTCCTGTCGGAAGTGGGCGGGGCTAGGGTGATGTCATCAATCGACCACCTAACTATGATGAAGTCTGGTCTATAATGAGACATAGAAAGTCTGATGCAGCTGTGACCTGGCATTTGGAAGTTATTTCACATTCATGTTTCATGCTGTATAGTCAAAGTTTGGGACTTAGCCACGCCCCCACGGGTCAGTCGAGTTCATCATGGGAGAGTTCATCATCATATCATGTCATGTCAGCCTACACCGGATGAAACCCATATGACTTAGAGAGTAAAAGTAAGACATACAATAGAAAAAACAGGTGACTTCCTGTTGGAAGTGGGCGGGGTTAAGGTGATGTCATCAACTGACCATCTCAATATGATGAGGGGTGGTCTGTAGTCAGATATAGGAAGTCTGATGCAGCTGTGACCTTCTATGTGGAAGTTATTGCATCTTGATGTTTCATGGCGAATAGTCAAAGTTTGGGACTTAGCCACGCCCACATGCTTTGACATAGAAAAATTCCTACGATAACTTTTCATCTTTAATGTCTCAAGTCTCTGCTGACTGAGTTTGAAGTCTCTATCTCAAAAGCTGCAGGAGGAGATAGATCAGATGCGATGTCTATGAAAAAGAGGAAATGGCTGATTTTGATCAAAAATGGCCGACTTCCTGTTGGGTTTGCACCATGGCTCCAAGAGACTTTTTTGTAGGTCCTGACATGATACACATGTGTACCAAGTTTCATAATTCTAGGTTAAAGCATGGCTTGGGGCTGATCATTTAAAAATTTCTAGGGGGCGCTGTAGAGAAATTAGGCCACGCCCATCAACGACTGTTATGGATTCCTGTTCGGGGATGGATAAGGATGCATCCTAGTGAGTTTGGTGCAGCTGGGCTGAACGACGTGGAATCTAGAGCCAAACGTATGGCGGCGGCGTTACCTCTGCTTCGCCGCGGTCCCACGGCCACGCCCTCTACAGAAGACTCTTGGCGCTTTAAAGCAAGTGACACTAACATGTTATCTGTCATCCAACACAGAATCATGTTGATTAGGTGCAGTGAGCCAGAAAGGCAGCTTTCCATGGAAAAAAAAGCACTTCCTGTTCTGAGGGGGCGGGGCTTAGATGACTTCAGACTATGACAACATAGGATCGTAGGGGACCCTACCAGGATCACTCATGTCAAGTTTGGTGCAGCTGGCCTCAAAATTGTGGAATCCACAGCCAAACGTAAGGACACGGCGTTTAGGGTCACTTCGCCACGCCGCCACGCCCACCTGCTGGATTCAAATGAGCTTGGCTTGGAATCCTCAACACACCAACATGTTTTCTGTCTGTGGACACAGTTTCACCTCGATTAGGTCAAAGGGGTCAGATAGCGACCGTTCAGCGTAAAAAATGACACTTCCTGTTCTCAGGGGGCGTGGCCTAAGTGACGTCATCATTTGACCGTTGGGTATTGTAGAGCATCCCATGATGATCAATCACTGAAAGTTTGGTGCTTCTATGAGTTTTTTTCAAAGAGTTATAACAGTTTGATGTTTCATGGCGAATCGGTGACCTTTGACCCCCGGAAAGACCCCTTCAGCAAGCCCGAAAACGCAAACCTACGATAACTTTGGATCGGCCATGCCTTATGAACGATCTGACCGAGTTTGAAGCCGATCGATCGAAATCCCTAGGACAAGTTCGATCAAATGCGAACCCTGTAAACGGCCAAAATCGGGTCAAAATCGGAACTTCAATCCAAAATGGCCGACAATCTGTGATACTTGCACTATGACATTAATTGTAAATTCAGAGTGTCTTGGGGAGCTCTACAAGTGTACCAAGTTTCAAGTCTCTACGATAAAGTAAGTGAATAGGAAAGGGTCTTTTGAATGTTGCTAGGTGGCGCCACTGAGCCGTTTCTTTTGCGATTTTTCCGGGGACCTTAAAATACGTAAATTTTACACGGGCTCTATGCCCCCGCCAAGTTTGGTGAGTTTTTGAATATGATAAAGCCCCCAAAAAGCCAATTCTTTTGGCACAAGAACTATAACAAGCGGCCCTCGCAGCCAAGCGCCGCTCAGGCCTAGCCACCGCAGATGTTCCAGCCACCGCCTCCCCTCATCACCACCCACCCCACAGCCACTGCCTCCCCTCAGCACCTCCTCCCCTCAGCCACCACCTCCCCTCAGCACCACCTCCCTCCAGCCACAGCCTCCCCCCAGCACCACCTTCCCCTATCCCCTGCCTCCCCCCAGCCATCGCTCACGCTCTCACGGAGCTGCCCAACCCACCCTGAAGATAGTCACCGTGTCATGTACGGCATTGCTCCCAGACAATGCACAAAAATAGAGAATCCCAGGTTGATAAGGTCTCTGTTTTAATCTGGCCAGATTTCTGTTATAGAGTTCTGTTCCAGGTTCCGTTTCCAGGTCCAGGACTTTCTCTGCTGCAAAGTGGACCAGACTAATGAGCTAGACCAATACAGTGCAGCAAAGGAAACATCACTTCCTGTAAACATCCAACCAAGAAAGCAGTTCAACTGAAAATACTTGAATTGTAGAACACAGACCATTCTATGTTGAAATGTATCAGTATACAAATAAGTGTAAGTATAATATAATTGTTTTTTCACAACAGAGAGGAAAAAATCTCTAAATGTAATATTTATTTATTTTTATAGCAAATCCCAGGTTTATAATGTCTGGGTTTTTTAAACAGGCAGTTAAACTGAAAATACTTGAATTGTAGTACACAGTCCATTCTTTGTTGAAATGTATGAATATACATATGAGATAATTATAATACAAATGTATGTAATAATAGTGAGGGGAAAAATGTGAAAATGTAAGACTTTGTTTATTTTATAGATAATCCCAGGATGATGAGGTAACTTTTTTTCTAATCTGGTGAGATTTATCTGATAGAGTTCTGTTCCAGATTCTCTTTCCAGGTCCTGGACTCTCTGATCAGACTAATGAGCTAGACCCATACAGAACACTTCTTGTAAACTTCCAACCAATGAAGCATTTTAACTGAAAACACTTGAATTCTAGAACACAGACAATTCTGACTTCTGTTGAGAACAGCTGCATTGTGTTTATAGCACCGCTCCTTTGTGAAGCACCCAATATCTCATGTAGATCAGTTGATGTAGCGAGGAGATGCAGCAGTTTGATCAACCTATTGGGCACAGTGGAGTGAAGATATAATGCTGGCTGAACCCCCACATGGTTCAGCCAGCAGACAAAGTTCACAGAGGGCATTATCATGTCATTTTGTATCAGTTGGCAGAGGATTTAATCCATTTGAATCAGAGTAAAAGTTAGACATCCAGCAGAAAAAACAGGTGACTTCCTGTTGGAGGGGGGCATGGTTTAGGTGATGTCATCAATTGACCATGTGAATGTCATCAAGGCTGGTCTATAATGAGACATGGAAAGTCTGATTCAGCTCTGAGCTTTCCTGGAGAAGTTTTTGCATTCTAATATTTCAGGGCAGAAAGCCAAAGTTTGACGCTTAGCCACGCCCACATGCTTTGATGTACGAGGATTCTTTGTATAACTTATCACCTTTAATGTCTCAACTCTCTCCTGAGTGAGTTTCAAGTCTGTATCTCAAAAGGAGTGGGAGGAGATAAATCAGATGTGATGTATATGAAAAATAGGAAATGGCGGCTTTGATCCAAAATGGCCGACTTCCTGTTGGGTTTGGAGCATGGTACCAGGAGACTTTTTTGTACATCCTGACAAGATACACAACTGTACCAAGTTTCATAATTCTGAGATAAAGCATGGCTTGGGGCTGATCATGTATTTGGTGAGTAGTGTCATTTCACAAAGCCAAAGTTTGACGCTTAGCCACGCCCACATGCTTTGATCTACGGGAATTCTGTTGATAACTTCTGACCTGTCATGTCTAACCTCTCTGCTCAGTGAGTTTGAAGTCTGTATCTCAAAAGGTGTGGGATTAGTTAAATCAGATGTGACGTCTATGAAAAACAGGAAATGGCGGCTTTGATCCAAAATGGCCGACTTCCTGTTGGGTTTGGACCATGGCTCCAAGAGACTTTTTTGTACATCCTGACAAGATACACATGTGTGCCAAGTTTCATAATTCTAGGTTAAAGCATGGCTTGGGGCTGATCATTTTTGGTGAGTACTTACATTTCACAAAGCCAAAGTTTAACGCTTAGCCACGCCCACATGCTTTGATGTACAAAGATTCTGTTGATAACTTTTCACCTTTAATGTCTCAACTCTCTACTGAGTGAGTTTGAAGTCTGTATCTCAAAAGGTGTGGGAGGAGTTAAGTCAGATGTGACGTCAATGAAATAGAGGAAATTGCGGCTTTGATCCAAAATGGCTGACTTCCTGTTGGGTTTGGACCATGGCTCCAAGAGACTTTTTTGTACATCCTGATGAGGTACACATGTGTACCAAGTTTCATAATTCTAGGTTAAAGCATGGCTTGGGGCTGATCATTTAAAACATGCTAGGGGGCGCTGTTGAGACATTAGGCCACGCCCACCAAATATTGCACTGGATTCATGTCCGGGGTTGGACAAAGATCCATCCTAGTGAGTTTGGTGCAGCTGGACCCAGAATTGTGGAATTCAGAGCCAAAAGTATGGGCACTTTCTGACGGGTCACTTCGCCACGCTGCCACGCCCACCTGCTACATCCTAGCCAAATGGGGTTGGAATCCAATACACACCCAGATGTCTTCTGTCTCTGGACACAGTTTCATGTTGATGAGGTCAAAGGGGTCAGATAGCCACCAATCACAGTAAAACATGACACTTCCTGTTCTAAGGGGGCGTGGCTTAAGAGATTTCAAAATGTCACTATACCATCTTGTAGAGCACTCAAAGATGATCAAACACAGAAAGTTTGGTGTCTCTCTGGCTTTTTGTGTAGGAGATATAAAAGTTTTATATTTCTTGGTGAGTCGGTGAACTTTGACCCCTGGTATCACCCCTTCAGCATGCACGAAAACTCACCGTTTTGATAACTTTGAATCGGGCATGCCTTATGAACCAACAGACCAAGTTTGAAGCCGATCCATCAAAATCCCTAGGACAAGTTCGATCAAATGCGAACCCTGTAAACGACCAAAATGGGCTCAAATTCACAACTTCAATCCAAAATGGCCGACTTCCTGTCATACTTGCACTATGACATTAATTGTAAATTCTGAGCATCTTGGGGAGCTCTACCAGTGTACCAAATTTCATGTCTCTACGATAAACTAAGTGAATAGGAAAGGGTCTTTTGAAAAATTCTAGGGGGCGCCGTTGAGCCATTTTTTTTGCGATTTTTGCGTCGACCTTAAAATACGTAAATTTTAAACAGGATCTATGGATCTGCCAATTTTGGTGAGTTTTCACATATGTTAAAGCCCCCAAAAAGCCAATTCATTTGACGGGAGAAAAAAAAAAAAATAAAATAATAATAAACATTAGAAAAACAATAGGCCTTCGCAGCGCTTAGCTGCTCGGGCCTAATAATTATTTTTACAAAAACAATAGGCCTTCGCAGCGCTTAGCTGCTCGGGCCTAATTAAAGCTCCGCGGAGCCTCAAGCGGCCCTCGCAGCCAAGCGCCGCTCAGGCCTAGCCACCGCGGATGTTCCAGCACCGCCTCCCCTCAGCACCACCTCCCCCAGCCACTGCCTCCCCTCAGCACCACCTCCCCCCAGCCAGCGCCTCCCCTCAGCACCACCTTCCCCCAGCCACTGCCTCCCCTCAGCACCACCCACCCCACAGCCACCGCCTACCCCAGCCACCGGCTCGCTCTCACGGAGCTGCTGAACCCACCCTTGAGATAGTCACTCTGTCATGTTCGACATTACTCCCAGAAAATGCACAAAAATCTGGTGCAGATCGGCTATCACAAGGAGACACAGCTGTTTGATTAACCTGGGTGTGCAGGAGAGTCAAGTAATAATATAATGCTATTGGGCTCTTTAGAGCTTCACCAGAGTTCATCACATAAAGTCTGGTGCAAATCGGATGAAGCATGTTTGATTTAGACATGATTTTAGGCATGGCGAGCATTGCTACTCGCTATTTAGCCACCCCCATATGGTTCAACCAGCAGCCAACATTCACAGAGGGTTTCACATGTTATTTTCTATCAGTTGGCACAGGATTTAACCCATTTGAATCATGGAGTAATAGTACAACATCCAGCAGAAAAGAACAGGTAACTTCTTTTTGGAGTGGGGCGTGGTTTATGTGATGTCATCAATTGACCATGAGAATGTTATCATTGCTGGTCTATAATGAGACATGGAAAGTCTGATTCAGCTCTGACCTGTGCTGGAGAAGTTATTACATTCTAATGTGTCATGGCACAAAGCCAAAGTTTGACACTTAGCCACGCCCACATGCTTTGATGTACAAGAATTCTTTTGATAACCTTCCACCTGTAATGTCTCACCTCTATGCTGAGTGAGTTTGAAGTCTGTATCTCCAAAGCTGTATGAGTATTTTGACCTGATGCTACGTGTATGAAAAATAGGAAATTGCGGCTTTGATCCAAAATGGCCGACTTCCTGTTGGGTTTGGAGCATGGTACCAGGAGACTTTTTTGTACATCCTAACAAGATACACATGTGTACCAAGTTTCATAATTCTGAGATAAAGCATGGCTTGGGGCTGATCATGTATTTGGTGAGTAGTGTCATTTCACAAAGCCAAAGTTTGACGCTTAGCCACGCCCACATATTTTGATGTACGAGAATGCTTTTGACAACTTTTCACCTTTAATGTCTCAACTCTCTCCTGAGTGAGTTTCAAGTCTGTATCTCAAAAGGAGTGGGAGGAGATATATCAGATGTGATGTGTATGAAAAATAGGAAATGGCGGCTTTGATCCAAAATGGCCGACTTCCTGTTGGGTTTGGAGCATGGTACCAGGAGACTTTTTTGTACATCCTGACAAGATACACATGTGTACCAAGTTTCATAATTCTGAGATAAAGCATGGCTAGGGGCTGATCATGTTTTGGTGAAAAGTGTCATTTCACAAAGGCAAAGTTTGACGCTTAGCCACGCCCACATGCTTTGATGTACAAAGATTCTGTTGATAACTTTTCACCTTTAATGTCTCAACTCTCTGCTCAGTGAGTTTTAGGTCTGTATCTCCAAAGCTGTATAACTATTTTGACCTGATGCCACGTGTATGAAAAACAGGAAATTGCGGCTTTGATCCAAAATGGCCGACTTCCTCTTGGGTTTGGACCATGACTCCAAGAGACTTTTTTGTACATCCTCACAGGATACACATGTGTACCAAGTTTCATAATTCTAGGTTAAAGCATGGCTTGGGGCTGATCAATATTTGGATGAGAAGTATCATTTCACAAAGCCAAAGTTTGACGCTTAGCCACGCCCACACGCTTTGATGTACGAAACTTCTTTTGATAACTTTTGACCGTTAATGTCTCATCTCTCTGCTGAGTGAGTTTGAAGTCTGTATCTCAAAAGGTGTGGGACTAGTTCAATCAGATGTGACGTCTATGAAATAGAGAAAATTGCGGCTTTGATCCAAAATGGCCGACTTCCTGTTGGGTTTGGACCATGGCTCCAAGAGACTTTTTTGTACATCCTGATGAGTTACACATGTGTACCAAGTTTCATAATTCTGAGATAAAGCATGGCTTGGGGCTGATCATTTAAAACACGCTAGAGGGCGCTGTTGAGACATTAGGCCACGCCCACCAAATATTGCACTGGATTCCTCTCCGGGGGTGGACAAAGCTCCATCCTAGTGAGTTTGGTGCAGCTGGAACCAAAATTGTGGAATTCAGAGCCAAAAGTATGGGCACTTTCTGACGGGTCACTTCGCCACGCTGCCACGCCCACCTGCTACAACCTAGCTGGATGGGGTTGGAATCCAATACACACCCACATGTCTACTGTCTCTGGACACAGTTTCATGTTGATTAGGTCAAAGGGGTCAGATAGCCACCAATCAGAGTAAAACATGACACATCCTGTTCTAAGGGGGCGTGGCTTATGGAATATCAAAATTTCACTATACCATCTTGTAGAGCACTGAAAGATGATCAAACACAGAAAGTTTGGTGCCTCTCTGACTTTTTGTGTAGGAGATATAAAAGTTTTATTTTTCTTGGTGAGTCGGTGAACTTTGACCCCTGGTATCACCCCTTCAGGAAGGTCGAAAACGCAAACATTTGATAACGTAGAATCGGGCATGCCTTATGAACCAACAGACCAAGTTTGAAGCCGATCCATCAAAATCCCTAGGACAAGTTCAATCAAATGCGAACCCTGTAAACGACCAAAATGGGCTCAAATTCACAACTTCAATCCAAAATGGCCGACTTCCTGTCATACTTGCACTATGACATTAATTGTAAATTCTGAGCATCTTGGGGAGCTCTACCAGTGTACCAAATTTCATGTCTCTACGATGAACTAAGTGAATAGGAAAGGGTCTTTTGAAAAATTCTAGGGGGCGCCGTTGAGCCATTTTTTTGCGATTTTTGCGTCGACCTTAAAATACGTAAATTTTTCACAGGAGCTATGGATGTGCCAAGTTTGGTGAGTTTTCACATATGTTAAAGCCCCCAAAAAGCCAATTCATTTGGAGGAAGAAAAATAAAAAAAAAAATAATAAACATTTGAAAAACAACATATTTTGATGTACGAGAATGCTTTTGACAACTTTTCACCTTTAATGTCTCAACTCTCTCCTGAGTGAGTTTCAAGTCTGTATCTCAAAAGGAGTGGGAGGAGATATATCAGATGTGATGTGTATGAAAAATAGGAAATGGCGGCTTTGATCCAAAATGGCCGACTTCCTGTTGGGTTTGGAGCATGGTACCAGGAGACTTTTTTGTACATCCTGACAAGATACACATGTGTACCAAGTTTCATAATTCTGAGATAAAGCATGGCTAGGGGCTGATCATGTTTTGGTGAAAAGTGTCATTTCACAAAGGCAAAGTTTGACGCTTAGCCACGCCCACATGCTTTGATGTACAAAGATTCTGTTGATAACTTTTCACCTTTAATGTCTCAACTCTCTGCTCAGTGAGTTTTAGGTCTGTATCTCCAAAGCTGTATAACTATTTTGACCTGATGCCACGTGTATGAAAAACAGGAAATTGCGGCTTTGATCCAAAATGGCCGACTTCCTCTTGGGTTTGGACCATGACTCCAAGAGACTTTTTTGTACATCCTCACAGGATACACATGTGTACCAAGTTTCATAATTCTAGGTTAAAGCATGGCTTGGGGCTGATCAATATTTGGATGAGAAGTATCATTTCACAAAGCCAAAGTTTGACGCTTAGCCACGCCCACACGCTTTGATGTACGAAACTTCTTTTGATAACTTTTGACCGTTAATGTCTCATCTCTCTGCTGAGTGAGTTTGAAGTCTGTATCTCAAAAGGTGTGGGACTAGTTCAATCAGATGTGACGTCTATGAAATAGAGAAAATTGCGGCTTTGATCCAAAATGGCCGACTTCCTGTTGGGTTTGGACCATGGCTCCAAGAGACTTTTTTGTACATCCTGATGAGTTACACATGTGTACCAAGTTTCATAATTCTGAGATAAAGCATGGCTTGGGGCTGATCATTTAAAACACGCTAGAGGGCGCTGTTGAGACATTAGGCCACGCCCACCAAATATTGCACTGGATTCCTCTCCGGGGGTGGACAAAGCTCCATCCTAGTGAGTTTGGTGCAGCTGGAACCAAAATTGTGGAATTCAGAGCCAAAAGTATGGGCACTTTCTGACGGGTCACTTCGCCACGCTGCCACGCCCACCTGCTACAACCTAGCTGGATGGGGTTGGAATCCAATACACACCCACATGTCTACTGTCTCTGGACACAGTTTCATGTTGATTAGGTCAAAGGGGTCAGATAGCCACCAATCAGAGTAAAACATGACACATCCTGTTCTAAGGGGGCGTGGCTTATGGAATATCAAAATTTCACTATACCATCTTGTAGAGCACTGAAAGATGATCAAACACAGAAAGTTTGGTGCCTCTCTGACTTTTTGTGTAGGAGATATAAAAGTTTTATTTTTCTTGGTGAGTCGGTGAACTTTGACCCCTGGTATCACCCCTTCAGGAAGGTCGAAAACGCAAACATTTGATAACGTAGAATCGGGCATGCCTTATGAACCAACAGACCAAGTTTGAAGCCGATCCATCAAAATCCCTAGGACAAGTTCGATCAAATGCGAACCCTGTAAACGACCAAAATGGGCTCAAATTCACAACTTCAATCCAAAATGGCCGACTTCCTGTCATACTTGCACTATGACATTAATTGTAAATTCTGAGCATCTTGGGGAGCTCTACCAGTGTACCAAATTTCATGTCTCTACGATGAACTAAGTGAATAGGAAAGGGTCTTTTGAAAAATTCTAGGGGGCGCCGTTGAGCCATTTTTTTTGCGATTTTTGCGTCGACCTTAAAATACGTAAATTTTTCACAGGAGCTATGGATGTGCCAAGTTTGGTGAGTTTTCACATATGTTAAAGCCCCCAAAAAGCCAATTCATTTGGAGGAAGAAAAATAAAAAAAAAAATAATAAACATTTGAAAAACAACATATTTTGATGTACGAGAATGCTTTTGACAACTTTTCACCTTTAATGTCTCAACTCTCTCCTGAGTGAGTTTCAAGTCTGTATCTCAAAAGGAGTGGGAGGAGATATATCAGATGTGATGTGTATGAAAAATAGGAAATGGCGGCTTTGATCCAAAATGGCCGACTTCCTGTTGGGTTTGGAGCATGGTACCAGGAGACTTTTTTGTACATCCTGACAAGATACACATGTGTACCAAGTTTCATAATTCTGAGATAAAGCATGGCTAGGGGCTGATCATGTTTTGGTGAAAAGTGTCATTTCACAAAGGCAAAGTTTGACGCTTAGCCACGCCCACATGCTTTGATGTACAAAGATTCTGTTGATAACTTTTCACCTTTAATGTCTCAACTCTCTGCTCAGTGAGTTTTAGGTCTGTATCTCCAAAGCTGTATAACTATTTTGACCTGATGCCACGTGTATGAAAAACAGGAAATTGCGGCTTTGATCCAAAATGGCCGACTTCCTCTTGGGTTTGGACCATGACTCCAAGAGACTTTTTTGTACATCCTCACAGGATACACATGTGTACCAAGTTTCATAATTCTAGGTTAAAGCATGGCTTGGGGCTGATCAATATTTGGATGAGAAGTATCATTTCACAAAGCCAAAGTTTGACGCTTAGCCACGCCCACACGCTTTGATGTACGAAACTTCTTTTGATAACTTTTGACCGTTAATGTCTCATCTCTCTGCTGAGTGAGTTTGAAGTCTGTATCTCAAAAGGTGTGGGACTAGTTCAATCAGATGTGACGTCTATGAAATAGAGAAAATTGCGGCTTTGATCCAAAATGGCCGACTTCCTGTTGGGTTTGGACCATGGCTCCAAGAGACTTTTTTGTACATCCTGATGAGTTACACATGTGTACCAAGTTTCATAATTCTGAGATAAAGCATGGCTTGGGGCTGATCATTTAAAACACGCTAGAGGGCGCTGTTGAGACATTAGGCCACGCCCACCAAATATTGCACTGGATTCCTCTCCGGGGGTGGACAAAGCTCCATCCTAGTGAGTTTGGTGCAGCTGGAACCAAAATTGTGGAATTCAGAGCCAAAAGTATGGGCACTTTCTGACGGGTCACTTCGCCACGCTGCCACGCCCACCTGCTACAACCTAGCTGGATGGGGTTGGAATCCAATACACACCCACATGTCTACTGTCTCTGGACACAGTTTCATGTTGATTAGGTCAAAGGGGTCAGATAGCCACCAATCAGAGTAAAACATGACACATCCTGTTCTAAGGGGGCGTGGCTTATGGAATATCAAAATTTCACTATACCATCTTGTAGAGCACTGAAAGATGATCAAACACAGAAAGTTTGGTGCCTCTCTGACTTTTTGTGTAGGAGATATAAAAGTTTTATTTTTCTTGGTGAGTCGGTGAACTTTGACCCCTGGTATCACCCCTTCAGGAAGGTCGAAAACGCAAACATTTGATAACGTAGAATCGGGCATGCCTTATGAACCAACAGACCAAGTTTGAAGCCGATCCATCAAAATCCCTAGGACAAGTTCGATCAAATGCGAACCCTGTAAACGACCAAAATGGGCTCAAATTCACAACTTCAATCCAAAATGGCCGACTTCCTGTCATACTTGCACTATGACATTAATTGTAAATTCTGAGCATCTTGGGGAGCTCTACCAGTGTACCAAATTTCATGTCTCTACGATGAACTAAGTGAATAGGAAAGGGTCTTTTGAAAAATTCTAGGGGGCGCCGTTGAGCCATTTTTTTTGCGATTTTTGCGTCGACCTTAAAATACGTAAATTTTTCACAGGAGCTATGGATGTGCCAAGTTTGGTGAGTTTTCACATATGTTAAAGCCCCCAAAAAGCCAATTCATTTGGAGGAAGAAAAATAAAAAAAAAAATAATAAACATTTGAAAAACAATAGGCCTTCGCAGCGCTTAGCTGCTCGGGCCTAATTAAAGCTCCGCGGAGCCTCAAGCGGCCCTCGCAGCCAAGCGCCGCTCAGGCCTAGCCACCGCGGATGTTCCAGCACCACCTCCCCCCAGCCACTGCCTCCCCTCAGCACCACCTGCCCCCAGCCACTGCCTCCCCTCAGCACCACCTGCCCCCAGCCACTGCCTCCCCTCAGCACCACCTCCCCCCAGCCACTGCCTCCCCTCAGCACCACCTCCACCCAGCCACTGCGTCCCCTCAGCACCACCTCCACCCAGCCACTGCCTCCCCTCAGCACCATGTCCCCCAAGCCACCGCCTCGCTCTCACGGAGCAGCCAAACCCGCTCTTAAGATAGTCACTCTTTCATGTTCGACATTGCTCCCAGAAAATGCACAAAAATCTGGTGCAGATCTGCTGATATCGTGAGGAGACACAGCTGTTTTATTAATCTGGGTCCGCAGTGGAGTCAAATTGCAATGTAATACTTTTGGGCTCTGTAGAGGTTCACCAGAGATGATCACATAAAGTCTGGTGCAAATCTGATGAAGCATGTTTGATTTAGAGATGATCATAGACATGGCGAGCATTGCTACTCGCTATTTAGCCTCCCCCACATGGTTCAACCAGCAGCCAACATTCACAGAGGGCTTCACATGTCATTTTCTATCAGTTGGCACAGGTTTTAATCCATTTGAATCAGAGTAAAAGTAAGACATCCAACATAGAATATCAGGTGACTTCCTGTTGGAGGGGGGCGTGGTTTAGGTGATATCATCAATTGATCATGTGAATGTGATCAAGGCTGGTCTATAATGAGACATGGAAAGTCTGATTCAGCTTTGACCTGTCCTGGAGTAGTTATTGCATTCTAATGTTTCATGGCACAAAGCCAAAGTTTGACGCTTAGCCACGCCCACATGCTTTTTGATGTACGAGGATTCTTTTGATTACATTTCACCTTTAATGTTTCAACTCTAAGCTCAGTGAGATTGAAGTCTGTATCTCAAAAGCTGTGGGAGGAGTTAAATCAAATGTGACGTCTATGAAATAGAGGAAATTGCGGCTTTGATCCAAAATGGCCAACTTCCTGTAGGGTTTGGACCATGGCTCCAAGAGACCTTTTTGTACATCCTGATGAGATACACATGTCTACCAAGTTTCATAACTCTGAGATAAAGCATGGCTTGGGGCTGATCATTTAAAACATGCTAGAGGGCGCTGTTGAGACATTAGGCCACGCCCACCAAATATTGCACTGGATTCCTGTCCGGGCTTGGACAAGGATCCATCCTAGTGAGTTTGGTGCAGCTGGACCCAAAATTGTGGAATTCAGAGCCAAAAGTATGGGCACTTTCTGACAGGTCACTTCGCCACGCTGCCACGCCCACCTGCTACATCCTAGCCAGATGGGGTTGGAATCCAAAGCACACCCACATGTCTTCTGTCTCTGGACACAGTTTCATGTTGATTAGGTCAAAGGAGTCAGATAGCCACCAATCACAGTAAAACATGACACTTCCTGTTCTAAGGGGGCGCGGCTTAAGAGATTTCAAAATTTCACTATAACATCTCGTAGAGCACTCAAAGATGATCAAACACAGAACGTTTGGTGCCTCTCTGACTTTTTTGTGTAGGAGATATACAAGTTTTATATTTCTTGGTGAGTCGGTGAACTTTGACCCCTGGTATCACCCCTTCAGCATGCACGAAAACTCACCGTTTTGATAACTTTGAATCGGGCATGCCTTATGAACCAACAGACCAAGTTTGAAGCCGATCCATCAAAATCCCTAGGACAAGTTCGATCATATACGAAGGCTGTAAACGACCAAAATGGGCTCAAATTCACAACTTCAATCCAAAATGGCCGACTTCCTGTCATACTTGCACTATGACATTAATTGTAAATTCTGAGCATCTTGGGGAGCTCTACAAGTGTACCAAATTTCATGTCTCTACGATAAACTAAGTGAATAGGAAAGGGTCTTTTGAAAAATTCTAGGGGGCGCTGTTGAGCCATTTTTTTTGCGATTTTTGCGTCGACCTTATCAGACGTAAATTTTTCGCAGACTTAATGTGACCGCCAAGTTTGGTGAGTTTTCACATATGTTAAAGCCCCCAAAAAGCCGATTCATTTGACGGAAGCCGGAATAATAATAATCAACATTTGAAAAACAATAGGCCTTCGCAGCGCTTAGCTGCTCGGGCCTAATTAAAGCTCCGCGGAGCCTCAAGCGGCCCTCGCAGCCAAGCGCCGCTCAAGCCTAGCCACCGCGGATGTTCCAGCACCGCCTCCCCCCAGCCACCGCCTCCCCTCAGCACCACCTTCCCCCAGCCACTGCCTCCCCTCAGCACCATGTCACCTCAGCCACCGCCTACCCCCAGCCACCGCCTTGCTCTCACGGAGCTGCCAAACCCGCCCTGAAGATAGTCACCCTGTCATGTTCGACATTGCTCCCAGACAATGCACAAAAATCTGGTGTAGATCAGCTGATATCGCAAGGAGACACAGGTGTTTGATTAACCTGGGTGCGCAGTGGAGTCAAATTGCAATTAAACTCTATTGGGCTCCTTAGAGGTTCACAAGTGTCACTCATAAAAAGTTTGGAGCAAATGGGATGATGCATGTGTGAATAAGAGATGATCGTTTGCATATGGCGAGGGACTGCCATCTGGCCACGCCTCCACAGGTCAGTAGGCATTTACAGAGTTCATGTTCATCTCATTTTATGTCAGTCTGCAAAGCATGAAACCCATATGACTTAGAGAGTAAAAGTCAGACATACAGTAGAAAAAACAGGTGACTTCCTGTCGGAAGTGGGCGTGGCTAAGGTGATGTCATCAATCGACCACCTAACTGTGATGAGGTCTGGTCTATAATGAGACATAGAAAGTCTGATGCAGCTGTGACCTGGCATTTTGAAGTTATTTCACATTCATGTTTCATGGTGAATAGTCAAAGTTTGGGACTAAGCCACGCTTAGTCCCAAACTTAGCAGTAGGCATTTACAGAGTTCATCATCATCTTATTTTATGTCAGCCTGCACAGGGTTGGAATCCATGACACACCAACATGACTTAGAGAGTAAAAGTCAGACATACAGTAGAAAAAAGAGGTGACTTCCTGTCGGTAGTGGGCGGGGCTAAGGTGATGTCATCAATCGACCACCTAACTGTGATGAAGGCTGGTCTGTAATGAGACATAGAACATCTGATGCAGCTATGACCTTGTATGTTCATGTTATGTCACTTTAATGTATTAAGGCGAATAGTCAAAGTTTGGGACTTAGCCACGCCCCCACGGGTCAGTAGAGTTCATCATGGGAGAGTTCATCATCATGTCATTTCATGTCAGCCTGCACAGGATGAAACCCATAAGAATTAGAGAGTAAAAGTAAGACATACAATTGAAGAAAGAGGTTACTTCCTGTCGGAAGTGGGCGGGGCTAGGGTGATGTCATCAATCGACCACCTAACTATGATGAAGGCTGGTCTATAATGAGACACAGAAAGTCTGATGCAGCTGTGACCTGGCATTTGGAAGTTATTTCACATTCATGTTTCATGCTGTATAGTCAAAGTTTGGGACTTAGCCACGCCCCCACGGGTCAGTCGAGTTCATCATGGGAGAGTTCATCATCATATCATGTCATGTCAGCCTACACCGGATGAAACCCATATGACTTAGAGAGTAAAAGTAAGACATACAATAGAAAAAACAGGTGACTTCCTGTCGGAAGTGGGCGGGGTTAAGGTGATGTCATCAACTGACCATCTCAATGTGATGAGGGGTGGTCTGTAGTCAGATATAGGAAGTCTGATGCAGCTGTGACCTTCTATGTGGAAGTTATTGCATCTTGATGTTTCATGGCGAATAGTCAAAGTTTGGGACTTAGCCACGCCCACATGCTTTGACATAGAAAAATTCCTACAATAACTTTTCATCTTTAATGTCTCAAGTCTCTGCTGACTGAGTTTGAAGTCTCTATCTCAAAAGCTGCAGGAGGAGATAGATCAGATGCGATGTCTATGAAAAAGAGGAAATGGCTGATTTTGATCCAAAATGGCCGACTTCCTGTTGGGTTTGCACCATGGCTCCAAGAGACTTTTTTGTAGGTCCTGACATGATACACATGTGTACCAAGTTTCATAATTCTAGGTTAAAGCATGGCTTGGGGCTGATCATTTAAAAATTTCTAGGGGGCGCTGTAGAGAAATTAGGCCACGCCCATCAACGACTGTTATGGATTCCTGTTCGGGGATGGATAAGGATGCATCCTAGTGAGTTTGGTGCAGCTGGGCTGAACGATGTGGAATCTAGAGCCAAACGTATGGCGGCGGCGTTACCTCTGCTTCGCCGCGGTCCCACGGCCACGCCCTCTACAGAAGACTCTTGGCGCTTTAAAGCAAGTGAGACTAACATGTTTTCTGTCATCCAACACAGAATCATGTTGATTAGGTGCAGTGAGCCAGAAAGGCAGCTTTCCATGGAAAAAAAAGCACTTCCTGTTCTGAGGGGGCGGGGCTTAGATGACGTCAGACTATGACGACATAGGATCGTCAGGCATCCCACCAGGATCAGTCATGTCGAGTTTGGTGCAACTGGGCTCAAAATTGTGGAATCCACAGCCAAACGTAAGGACACGGCGTTACAGGTCACTTCGCCATGCTGCCACGCCCACCTGCTCCATGGCAACCACACAGGGTTGGAATCCATGACACACCAACATGTTTTCTGTCTGATGACACAGTTTCATGTTGATTAGGTCAAAGGGGTCAGATAGCGACCGTTCACAGTAAAACATGACAGTTCCTGGTCTCAGGGGGCGTGGCCTAAGTGATGTCATCATTTGACCATTGGGTATTGTAGGGGACCCGATGATGATCAATCACTGAAAGTTTGGTGCTGCTGTGAGTTTTTTTGTAAAAGTTATAACCGTTTTATTTTGCATGGCGACTAGGTGAACTTTGACCCCAGGTAACCCCCCTTCAGGAAGGTCGAAAACGCAAACCTGTGATAACTTTGGACCGGCCATGCCTTATGAACGATCTGACCGAGTTTCAAGCCGATCAATCGAAATCCCTAGGACAAGTTCGATCAAATGCGAACCCTGTGAACGGCCAAAATCGGGTCAAAATCGGAACTTCAATCCAAAATGGCCGACAATCTGTGATACTTGCACTATGACATTAATTGTAAATTCAGAGTGTCTTGGGGAGCTCTACAAGTGTACCAAATTTCAAGTCTCTACGATAAAGTAAGTGAATAGGAAAGGGTCTTTTGAAAGTTGCTAGGTGGCGCCCTTGAGCCGTTTCTTTTGCGATTTTTCCGAGGACCTTAAAATACGTAAATTTTCACCGGACTCTATGCCCCCGCCAAGTTTGGTGAGTTTTTGAATATGATAAAGCCCCCAAAAAGCCAATTCATTTGGGAAGATAAAAAAAATAAGAAACAGTACAGTTTCAATAGGCTCTCGCAGCGCTTAGCTGCTCGGGCCTAAAAATAAACATTTGAAAAACAATAGGCCTTCGCAGCGCTTAGCTGCTCGGGCCTAATAATTTACAGCACAGTTTCAATAGGCTCTCGCAGCGATAGCTGCTCGGGCCTAAATATATGAGAAGAAAATGTATAAAACTTTATATAAGTCCATGTGATGACATAAATGAATAGATTTATATCAGGCGCGATACCAGCCTCCTTTATACTTGTACTCATAAAAACGAGCTGATATTGATCTCCTGGATGTTTCAAATGTGCTGCACTGTTCCTCTCTGAGGCCCTGGTATTTCTCCAGTTTCTCGTGCTCCTTTTTCCTGATGTTGTGGTCACTTGGTATTGCTACATCCACCACATGGCTTTCCTCTGTTCTTTATCCACCACCACAATGTCCGGTTGGTTCTCCATTACCATGCACAGCCAAGATACTGCGCAGAACCCTCAAGCTCCCAGGCCTCTGGTAGAGGATCCGAGCTCAGAGGATGAAAGAGACACGGAAAAAGCCATAATGTACAGATGGTGCTATGTCAAGTCTGGCTTTATCTCTTATTATGGATTTCTGAATCTTACTTTCATGAAAGAGTCCTCAGGTCTCCAGAAATAAACTCATACACAACAGTTTCATGCCTTTTCCGTTAAAATGAAATATTACAGTTAAAATGTGTTTCATTTAGTCACGTCATTCAGTATTTATGGAGCACATGTTCAGTTCTTAATGTTCAGTCAGAAGGAATAAGTGAATGTAAATGTTGCTCCATGTCTCCATCTAGTGGACTGATAGTAGAAGTGCAGCAGCTGATGCAGCTTCCTCTGCCTCTCTGCTGTCTGACTGCATTCACCTGACACTGATATGAAGCAGAGAAGAAGAGCCAATCAGAGGAGGAGCAGCTGATCTTTTTCCAGCACTAATGATGTAAAGGATGATCAGAGTTGATGTGCAGATGAATGATGTGTGTTTCCTCTGCAGGTGAAGCTAGAAAGTGTGTGAGCTGATGTGAATTCAGCAGCATGGATCAGTGTGAGGACAGAGAGGAGGGAGTCCCTCCCTCTAAAACCACTCTGTGTGGGGAAGATGAGAGCCAGAGCAAAGGTCAGAGGTGAGGTCACCATCTCTAACTGTCCACAGCCCTTTTCACACAGCGTTCACTATATCAGGCCAAAACAGACGTGGTGATGAAGCTGCTGCTGCTCCTCTTTGCTGCTTCATCCAGACTGAACAGATTCAGTTTTAATCATTATGTTTCTGTCAGGATCCATCAGAGACTCAGACCAGAACCAGAACCAGGACCCAGCTGTGTGTCCTTTAAGAGCAACAGGTCAAAGGTTGAGATCATTAACTTTAAATATCCTGGATCTCCACCATCAGAGAGGTGAGCTGTTTCTACCTGCTGTAAACTGAACCAGTAAGTTTCAGATGTTCCCAGTTATATTTACAGAGTTTTGATCCATTATCTAAACCAGCTGCTCTGTTCTAATGAAAACACCTTCATATCTTCATCTCTGGTGATGATGATGATGATGTTCTGCTGCTTCCTGGCTCCATGTCAGACTAACAGTGGGACACATTTCCACCAGCCACTGGGAAATACCTGGTAAACCAGTCTGGTCCATCAGGACTTGGTTCCTGTGTGCATTGTGAGATCAGTTCAGCAGGAAGGAAAGCTTCATGATGTGGTTGGTGAGATCTGCTGAAACTCAACCAGACTGAGCTGATGTGGACCATCAGAGGTTCTGCTGGTTCTTAGTGGATCAGCAGGAACATTAAATCTTTACTTGGATCATCTGGTTCACTGCTCACATCCAGATATCACTTCATGGACCTTTACCTTCTGATTGTCTCTGTGTGGACAGATATAATGTGAGCTCACTGGCTTCCAGGATCTACAGGATCCATTTTAAATCCTCTAGAACATCCAGGAGAGGATCCCACATGGACACACCCACATATCTCAGAGCTCCTCCATGTCCACATCACCTCAGATCCAGTCATCAGAACCTGATGGATGTCCCACACTGTCCTGAAGACCTGTGTGGACAGAGCCTTCACTTCCACTGTCCCCAAGCTCTGGGACTCTGTCTCCACCAGCATCAGATCTGCTGACAGTGTGGACAGTTTGAAGTCCAAGTTCAGCACCAACTTTTTAAAATGTCTACTGGGGATTCTGGTGTTACTGGTCTTCATCCTTGTAGTTCATCTTCCTCTTTCTAACTTCTTTGCATTGTGTTCATGTGATGCTCTGTTTTCTGCTTTAATGTGACACTCTTAGTTATTTTATTAGTAAATATTGCTGGATGAATATTTCCTGCCTTCCTGATTGTTCCTGGTTCCTCCACAGAGTGGACCAGCAGAGCTCAGAGGTTCCCAGTGGTCCGTCTGCCCAGCAGCATCAAACACAGCTGGACTCCATATTTATGGTCTGTACATGAACAACAACTACTTTTCCATGGTTCTGTTCACAGTCGTCTCCATGCTGCACTTTGTAGACCAGAGGACTGTCAGTCTGTCCAACATCCATCTGGTGTTTGGCTCCATGATTTCAGTCTGATGTTTCCTTCATCTATTATTCTGTTCCAGCTGCTGGAGGAAAACATTGTCACTTTTGTGAAGAACGAGCTGAAGAAGATCCAGAAGGTTCTGAGTCCAGATTACCCAGAATGCTCAGAGACTCAGAGAGAGGATGATGAGGTGTTGAGAGGTGATGATGAAGAGCAGAGGAGGAGCAGCAGAGAGGCAGTGATGAAGATCACACTGAACTTCCTGAGGAGGACGAAGCAGGAGGAGCTGGCTGACCGTCTGCAGAGCAGTAAGAGGATTTCTACAAAGATTTGACCTGATGGATAAATGACACATTTACTGATGTCTGAAGAAATGGAATCACATTTATTTAAATCATCTTAAGAAGGTATTTTTGTTTCATCTCTGATTTTACTTTTTGTGTTACTTTAGAACATCTTGCTGCAGTTTGTCAAGACCAACTTAAATCTGGTCTGAAGAAGAAGTTCCAGTCTGTGTTTGAGGGGATTGCTAAAGCAGGAAGTCCAACCCTTCTGAACCAGATCTACACAGAGCTCTACATCACAGAGGGAGGGACTGGAGAGGTCAATGATGAACATGAGGTCAGACAGATTGAAGCAGCATCCAGGAAACCACACAGACCAGAAACAACAATCAGACAAGAAGACATCTTTAAAGTCCCACCTGGAAGAGATCAACCAATCAGAACAGTGATGACAAAGGGAGTGGCTGGCATTGGGAAAACAGTCTTAACACAGAAGTTCACTCTGGACTGGGCTGAAGACAAAGCCCACCAGAACATCCACTTCATATTTCCATTCACCTTCAGAGAGCTGAATGTGCTGAGAGAGAAAAAGTTCAGCTTGGTGGAACTTGTTCATCACTTCTTTACTGAAACCAAAGGAATCTGCAGCTTTGAACACTTCCAGGTTCTGTTCATCTTTGATGGCTTGGATGAGAGTCGACTTCCGCTGGACTTCCACAACAAGGAGATCCTGACTGATGCTACAGAGTCCAGCTCAGTGGATGTTCTGCTGACAAACCTCATCAGGGGGAAACTGCTTCCCTCTGCTCTCCTCTGGATAACCACACGACCTGCAGCAGCCAATCAGATCCCTCCTCAGTGTGTTGGCATGGTGACAGAGGTCAGAGGGTTCAATGACCCCCAGAAGGAGGAGTACTTCAGGAAGAGATTCAGAAATGAGCAGCAGGCCAGCAGGATCATCTCCCACATGAAGACGTCACGAAGCCTCCACATCATGTGCCACATCCCAGTCTTCTGCTGGATCACTGCTACAGTTCTGGAGGATGTGTTGGAGACCAGAGAGGGAGGAGAGCTGCCCAGAACCCTGACTGAGATGTACATCCACTTCCTGGTGGTTCAGACCAAAGTGAAGAAGGTCAAGTATGATGGAGGAGCTGAAACAGATCCACACTGGAGTCCAGAGAGCAGGAAGATGATGGAGTCTCTGGGAAAACTGGCTTTTGATCAGCTGCAGAAAGGAAACCTGATCTTCTATGGATCAGACCTGACAGAGTGTGGCATCGATATCAGAGCAGCCTCAGTGTACTCAGGAGTGTTCACACAGATCTTTAGAGAGGAGAGAGGGCTGTACCAGGACAAGGTGTTCTGCTTCGTCCATCTGAGTGTTCAGGAGTTTCTGGCTGCTCTTCATGTTCATCTGACCTTCATCAACTCTGGAGTCAACCTGATGAAAGAAACACAAACATTTAAAAAGTTTTCATTATTTAATAAACCTAAACTAAAGTCTCTCCATCAGAGAGCTGTTGACCAGGCCTTACAGAGTCCAAATGGACATCTGGACTTGTTCCTCCGTTTCCTCCTGGGACTTTCACTGCAGACCAATCAGAGACTCCTACAAGGTCTGCTGACACAGACAGGAAGTAGCTCACAGACCAATCAGGAAACAGTTCAGTACATCAAGGAGAAGATCAGTGAGAATGTGTCTGCAGAGAAAAGCATCAATCTGTTCCACTGTCTGAATGAACTGAATGATCGTTCTCTAGTGGAGGAGATCCAACAGTCTCTGAGTTCAGGAAGTCTCTCCACAGATAAACTGTCTCCTGCTCAGTGGTCAGCTCTGGGTTTCATCTTAGTGTCATCAGGAAAAGATCTGGATGTGTTTGACCTGAAGAAATACTCTGCTTCAGAGGAGGCTCTTCTGAGGCTGCTGCCAGTGGTTAAAGCCTCCAACAAAGCTCTGTAAGGACACACATTGTTACTGCAGGTATTGTTGATGGGTAGAAATCTGCTAATTATGAGGTAAATATTCATGTTTCAGTTTATATTTTGGTGCTTTGTCTCTTCAAAGTGTCCCACTGGGGGGGATGCGCAACAAAGAAACAGACTTCCTTCATCAGCTGAACATAATGTTACATATTCAAGCAGCAAAACTCCTCCACTTTATGTTAACATTGAAATGGATTAAAATAGTTAATTGTGTAATTTTATAATTCTCTTTCCAACCTCCTTGTTACCTGTAGTTCTGTCATTTAAGGCTGGAGGCCCAACTATAGAATGAACCAGTTCACAACAAATACAAAGGTTGTGTAAAATCAGATGGTTCCTTCTCTGTCCAATAAAAACATTGTTGATCTGAAAGAACATAAATCCTGATGAATAGTTTAATACCACATTTTCCTCCCCGTCTCCTCAGACTGAGTGGCTGTAACCTCTCAGAGAGAAGCTGTGAAGCTCTGTCCTCAGTCCTCAGCTCCCTGTCCTCCAGTCTCAGAGAACTGGACCTGAGTAACAACAACCTGCAGGATTCAGGAGTGAAGCTTCTCTCTGCTGGACTGAAGAGTCCAAACTGCAACCTGGAGAATCTCAGGTAACTCTGGGCTCTTGACAAATTGCTGCATCTTAGGTGCAAAAAGAAGAATTATTACAGACCTTGGGCTCTACCTCATTGTTAACCTTTAGGGGTTTCTAAACGTCACAATATCTTTTTTACCTGCAAGAGTTTTCCAGACTAGGAGAGGGTACTGGGTATTCCCAAGTTAGTCCGATTTGCTTCCGTCTCTTCGCCATATTGGATTAAACAAAACAATTCTTGCATTTGCAATAAATGGACAGTAGGTGGCAGTGTTTTGCCTGATGCACAAGTGTCCACTTCAGTGGACTTTGTGCATTTATAACATAAAAATCCACAAGAAACACAAGAAAATGGTTTTTAGATAGCTGTCCACTGTAGTGACCACTATGTGAGAAAGGGTTAACGTTTTTCCAGTGCAAAGTTTTGGTTTGGGGTCTTGGTGCGTTTTTTTTTTCTCCTCCATTATTTGTGTCATACTTTTTTTTTTTCCTCGAATGGATTTTTGTTTGGAAGACTTTTAGGACAATCCTACTACCGACCAATTTGACTGTTGTATAAAGGAACAGCTTTTTTGCTGCTCAGGTTTTGATCTCTCCATCCAAACAGTTATAAAAAGAAAGATAAAATCTGAGGTTCTCTCTGCTTTGATTCAAGCTGCTGTTTTTCCTCAAACCAAGCCTGATGCTGATCTTCAACCAGCCTTGATTCTCAGGATTGACACTGGATTCATTTCATTCATTGTTGCATTTTATAGTTCTCTTGCCTTGCAAGTCTTCTTGCTGCCTGTAGTTCAGTCCTTCCAGACGTCCAACTATAGAATAAACTAGTTCTGAACAAAAGGCAACATAAAGACAAGAAACAAGACACAACCTTCAGCCTTTCTAAAAAGATCATGGTTGACAATGAAGACAAAAATAAATTCTGATAAATAGTTTAATACCAGATTTTCCTCCCTGTCTCCTCAGACTGAGTTACTGTAACCTCTCAGAGAGAAGCTGTGAAGCTCTGTCCTCAGTTCTCAGCTCCCAGTCCTCCAGTCTCAGAGAACTGGACCTGAGTAACAACAACCTGCAGGATTCAGGAGTGAAGCTTCTCTCTGCTGGACTGAAGAGTCCAAACTGCAACCTGGAAAATCTCAGGTAACTCTGGGCTCTTGACAAATTGCTGCATCTTAGGAGCAAAAAGAAGAATTATTACAGATCCCAGCAGCTGCTTGGCTGTCTTATTTATTCCACATGTTATAAATCTATCCATCCATCAGTTTAGACCTTGGGCTCTACCTCAATGTTCTCATCATGTGATGAATTGTGTGTCTGCAGCTTATCAGGCTGTTTGGTCTCAGAGGAAGGCTGTGCTTCTCTGGCCTCAGCTCTGACCTTTAACCCCTCCCATCTGAAAGAGTTGGACCTGAGCTACAATCATCCAGGAGACTCAGGAGTGAAGCTGCTGTCGGCTGGACTGAAGGATCCAGACTGGAGACTGGAAGCTCTCAGGTATGGAGGAACCTGCTGCAGGAGCAGAGAAGGTCTGATAGAGGAGGAAGAGGAGAAACGTCTTTAGTCTGATGGGAAACATTTAGTTTGAAGAGAAATAGCTGGAGGCAGAGATCATAACCCAGTTTTCTGGAATATTCTCCTGACTAAGAACGGCTCACAAGGAAAATGAAAGAGTGGGATGGATTTAATAGAGTTTAATAGGGACTCTGACTAAATGAATAAAAGTGAAGTTCAGTTAGATTTCCATGATGATCTACTGATGACAGAAAGGACTTTAAAACAATATTTGATGGAGCTCCAGACCAATCAGCCCCAAGGAGCAAAGATGAGAAGAAAAGTAACTCCATGTTGGTCAGATGGATGTTTAAAAGTTCAGAGAGAGAAATAAAGATTTGGAACTAAACTCACAAGTGTGTATAGCGCCACCTGGTGGTGCTGGTTGGTAGAGGAAGTGCTGAAAGGTTGGAGGTGTTTGTCAGAGGTGTGTGATGATGGAAGCCTCTCCCTGGTTTGTGAGTCTGAGCTCAGAGATCAAATGTTTGGTTCTTGTTGAACTCTTTGTTGAATGTGATGCAGCTTCTCCTTTTTAATGTTTGTATTTCTGGATATTCCAGTGAGGCCACAGCAGGTTTTCAGCAGCAGGTTGTTTAGTGTTTCATTCCTTCATCTGTGTGTGGGAGTGTGGATGGAGCAGGTATCCAGGTGTTGATCAGAGTTTAGATTGATTGGATTTTAATGCTGATTATTAAATCAGGTTGAGCTTCCAGAAATGTTTCCTTAGTTTCCTGATGTCCTTTTAGGCTTCAGTGAGTTTCTTCAGGTTGTTACTGAGGGATTTCCTTTCTCCTCTCTGTTGGAGCTTTTCCTGTGTTTGGAGAAATGAGTTGTGCTGCAGCAGCACCAACTGTCCTTCCTACATCCACTGCAGTTTGCAATCCAGATGTTGGACTGTTCCTGTCTCAGTGGAGGACAATGTGTGTCTGAGAGACATGTAATGTCCATGTTTGCTGCTGAAAGAGACTGATGGTCTGACCCCCCTCCTCCTTTCAGGGTGGAGCCTGCTGGAGGCCCATTCTTGACACCAGGTCCATGGAGACTGAGAAGATGTAAGTGTGTTTTTCATCTGATTCATGATAACAAAGCAGCTCACATTCAACCATCTTCAAACGGTCACATCACTCATTCAGGATCATCATCAAAGATCAATAAATGATCAATAACTGCAGCTGGATTGTGTTTGTTCTCTCCATCAGATTCCTGTCAACTCACCATCGACACAAACACAGTGAGCAGAAAACTCAAACTGTCTGAAGACAACAGGAAGGTGACATATGTGGAGGAGCTTCAGTCATATCCTGATCATCCAGACAGATTTGATGTATATAATCAGCTGCTGTGTAGAACTGGTCTGACTGGTCGCTGTTACTGGGAGGTCGAGTGGAGAGGAGATGTTGATATATCAGTGAGTTACAGAAGAATCAGGAGGAAAGGAAACAGTAGAGACTGTTTGTTTGGATATAATGATCATTCCTGGAGTCTGAGCTGCTCTGATGTTCATGGTTTCTCTGTCTGGCACAATAACATAGAAACTCGTCTCTCCTCCTCCTCCTCCGTCTCTAACAGAGTATCAGTGTATGTGGACTGTCCTGCTGGCATTCTGTCCTTCTACAGAGTCTCCTCTGACTCACTGATCCTCCTCCACACCTTCAACACCACATTCACTGAACCTCTGATTCCTGGGTTCTGGTTTCCTGGTTCCTCTTCAGTGTTTCTTTGCTGATTTGAGTCTAAAGATTTTCCTCCTGTCAGAGAAACTCTCTCACTGTTGAACAGATAGTTCATCTCTACAATCTATTTCTTGGTGAAACTTTTCTGATTGAGTCCTTGGAAACTTTTTCTTCTTCCAGTCCTTTGAAGATAGAAGCTGGGATTATTCCAGGATTATTCCAGGATTATTCCAGGATCCTCATGTTTTCCTGTTTGTTTCCAGTCAAAGCTTCACACTGAATATCAAGATGTTGTTTCTCTTATTTTTTCCTCTCATTCATCAGATTTCATTGAAATGTTGATCAGTTTTTCTCTCTGAACATTTTCTGTTTCTGTCGGCTCCTATTTTTCTAAACTCGTCAGATTTGAATATTAAATCTTCCTTTTGTTTATTTGCTGCAGTTTTTCTTCATGTGTTTTAGAGAAATAAAAACATTTTTCTTCTTCTGCATTTGGTTCATTTGCTGCTCATTCTGTTCTTTTCCTGTTCAAATTTAAATATTTACATTATAAACATAAATGTGCAGAATTAGTAGTTTGAACAAATTCAGGCATTTATAGCTGCAGTGTGTAATTTTTATTAAAAATATATTTTTACATATTTGTGAAAAATGTTACCTGTCATGACTGTATGGCATCAGACAGATGAAATGTGAACAGATCAAACTCCTCCATGAGCTGCTATTGAGGCTTGAAGAAATGCACCAGGTTGGTGTAGCGCGTTAGCATTAGCTCCTGTTAAGTACTATGTTATTGTAGTGCTTTAGCATTAGATTAAGATAAATGCCTTAGTGTAGCGTTTTAGTGTTAGCTACTGCTAAATACCATGTTTGTGCAGCATGTTAGCATTTGTTTCCACTAAATATAATAAGTACTATGTTGGTATTGTGCTGTAGCATTAGCTAGTGCTAAATACCATGTTGGTGTAGCGCAGCACTGTAGCTAATATTAGCTGGTATCCCGCCGGTGGACGTAAATACAGTAAAGTAATATTCTAATCACAATATATACACAATAATATGTCCATCTTACTTGTGAAATGTTGTCTGTCGAGCCCTCACATCAACAGTCCGTAGATCCGAACAACAATGTTCCTCAGTGCTGAGGCATCTTCTGCTGTTTTGATTGAGCAAAGTAGGAGGGACGACCCATCCAAGATGGCCGCCGTATTTCCTGCGCCGGAGCAGCCAATGTGGGGTAAAAGAAAAATATTTGTCCAAGAAGCAGAAGTATTGACATTTATTGGAGGACCAAAAAAAACACAGAAATACATTTTTTGACAAATAACAGAAACAATTTTTTATATACATCTCAATAAATAAATGCACTTTAAAGGCAATTAAGAACTTTACCTAATGTTTTATCAAGTTAACTGACCATCTATAATGTCCATATTCATTTTTCCACCTTAGTTCCAACAAATTATAGATTTTAGCCTGCAGTCAGCACGTTGATGCAAAACTTTGACCAAGCGCCACATATGTGATTCTGAGGAAGTTTACAATACAAAAATCGTGGTAGCTGCTTGTATTTTCTCTTAAGAAAAGTTATATAAGCGTAACCGAGTAGCATACTGAGTTTAGCTAGCTGCTAACTCCTGCCCTCGACAGTTAGCAAGCTGTTGTTTTATGTCCTGTGTTTAAACATGTAACAGAGACACGAACTTTTAGCTCATAACATATTTAAATAATGGATGGCATTATAAAAAACGACAAATGCAGCTTACCTTACTTCTATGGCTCCAGCCGCTTCGCATTTAGAAAAAATGCCGCCTTTGGGATCCAGGTCTTGGAAAAAATGGTATTCATCCGCAACTTTGCTTTCGACGTCCTTAATCTGGTCAGGTGGTGTTCCTCTTCTTCATTTAATATGCAATTCTAACTGGGATGGATAACTTTATAAAGTCTCACTAAATCTTACATCATATTTAGTCCCTTATCAGATAAAGAGCGAATTTCCGGCACTATTTGGATCTCGCATTAATATTGCCAGTGGTGATCAGTTTTTATAAGATCCGGTTACCATTTTAAAACTCGGATTGTCAAGTTATGTTCACACATTTAAATTTATGTTTCACTGAACTGACCAGTTTAATAAACCGTACTGGTCAGTAGTAAACCAAGGGCAATGCACATTGACAAAGCACAGTTAACTTTCAGCATTTAGCACACTTAGTGCAACCGCGCTGTCTCAGAACTGTATAAAACAACCCTTTAAAGTGAATACATAAGAAATAAGCAAACAAGGCTGAATGTATCAACCACACTATTCAGTTTCTTGAATTAGTAAAGCAGTCCGTTAGCTTTACTGGATCTGGAGTCCTTGGACAAGTCCTGGCACTGGAGCTGGCAGTGGCACTGCAGGGACGATGGGCCGCACCGCCGTGGCACTGGCTGGCTTTCTGCCTGGCTGCAGCCTTGGGAGCCTGTCCTGCCCTGTCTGGCGGCAGGACAGGCTCCTGGTGGCCCCTGATATTGGTGGTGTCTGGCCCAGAGGTTCCTGCGGAGCAGGAAGCTGTGAGCTGGCTACAGCGATACGGTCATCAGTGGTTAGGCCCTGGGTCAGAACGCTCAGCTCCTGGGTTTTCTCCCTCCGATTAAACCTGCAGTCACAAAAACGTCTTAACTAACTGCAGTACATTTCTTTAAAATGTCTGTAAATAAATAAAATAAAACCATGCTGACCACTGTGTCAGGGTCTCTGATTCAGTACGAAGAGCTGCAGCGTTGTGGCCTCCATGAGGGGCCGGCTGCCAAGGACCAGGTCCCGGATGTGGTGGTCGTCCGTCAGGACTTTGGTCCATCAGGAAGCCTTACACCGGCCTTCTTGGTTGGCCTCAACCAGCCGACTGGTGCTGGGCCACTGGGCAGGAACCCCGATGGCCCATCAGCCACCTCTTCACACTCTCCACTCCAGGTGTGACGCCGGGATTCTTGGGAGGCTTGAAGCTCCGTGGGCCAGTTTGGGCTGATATGCTGGCTGGTAATGGAGCCTCCTCTGGTCTCCATCTGGCAGAGTAGCCCACAGGCGGATGACCTCTGTGACCTGGTGCTCTTCCAGGTAGAGCGGCTGACAGAGAGACACCAGGTACTCAGCCAAGTCCTGCACCTCATCCCAGCCAGGGATGCCATCAGGGCCAATAACTGGAGCCTGCAGAGAAGAATTAAAATACAAGCTAGCAGGTAAACAGAATGAGTAGAACTGCAGCTGATGAGCAATCTACTCACAGGGACCTGGAGTGGATGCTGGACCCAGAGGGTTCTGCAGAAGCAGCCGAGACGCTCCCTGGCTGGACGACGTGGATGGCCCTGAGGAAGATGAGGGCAAGGCCAGGGAGACGCCGCTGTCCTCTGGGGACGTGTTGAGGGTCTCATAGAGGACGGGCACCGTCAGGTCCTCCAGCTCCCCGTCTACAAAGCCGTCGTCAGCCGCCTCCTCGTCCTCCATCCACCAATCCTCTTCCTCCGGGTCGACCAGGACAGTCAGGGACTGACCGAACCGGCTGTAGAGGTCCTCCATCCCAAGGAGTTCTCCTGCAAGAGGACCTGGTCCAGAACTGGAACCAAATCAGTGGCAGAAAAGTAAATCCACAAGAAAACGTTCAGATCCTACATGGTGAAGCAGCATCACTGCCCTTTGGGCCAAAAACATTTTCATAAAAATACATTTAACTTTTTCTGAAAGAAGTGTAGATTTTACTGACAAAGTACATTTAAAGGTGTTATTTGATGTGGAATTTAAATTAAATGAGCTGCTTTTGTATCTATACTGTGACTTTAAAAAACAAACTGTTGCACTTTAATATCCATCTGTATAATTGTTTCTCCTGCTGTCAGAGTTCTGGTCAACACTTCTGAGTAAACGGCCATCATTCTGACCCGTTTCGCCCCAGGAGGCTGGTAGCTCATCCAGCCGAGCCTTCAGGATCTTCAGGCTGAGTCTGTCCAGCCTCAGCCTCCCTCTGGACGCTGCTATACATCCTAAATCTGGCGGTTCCCCCAACCGCTTCCTCCATCCGGTCCTGGTTCCAGAGCATCAGGCCTTCCAGCAGGTTGGCCTGGCAGTGAGCGGCGCTGGTTCCTGCAGGTCAAAGGAAATATATTCTGTTTAAAACCAGCAGGAGAGAAGCAGAGAGGAAACATTAAAGATGTTAATCAGCTTCCTGGGATGAAGCGTTGAGGTGGAAGGACTCCAGGGAGGTGGAGCCACAGCGCAGCGGCAGCAGCAGAGCTCCACACCACCTTTCCTGAGGGGGCCAGTCTCTGGTAGAGGGGTCGGCCCTCTGGGTCCTGGATGCAGGCCATGTGTGGCTGCTGGTCCAGCCAGACCTGCTGGATTATTACAACATTTAATATCATTGAGTTTCTGTGTTGTGCTGGAAAATTAGAGGCAAATATCTGATGACTGTTAATGAGATGCCATGTCTTCTCTGTTTACTGCGTCCACAATCAGCAGGCAGACATTTTTAAAGAAGGATTTGTGTCAATTTCACAAGTAGAGAAAAGATTTTCATTTAAAGATATAAAACCAAGCAGCTGTTTTTACATGACATTTACTGTATATTTATTTATATCATCTTCATTGAACCAATTGTGTCTCAGTGAGATGAAAAATCAACCTTTGAAGAGACCTAGCCGAGACAATACACAAACAATTACAGATCAAAACTACATCAAAATGCAATTCATGTCAAATGTAGATAATAAAGGAAGAAGAAAAAAGCAAACACAAATGTAGAAATAGGACTAAACTACAACTTGATATTAATCAAAGCTTACAAAACAAATCATAAACTGATGAAGAGACAAGAGAGGAGAGAATTTCCTTCAAGTCTTTCTACAGTTGATTCCAATCTGAGCATCTAAATCTAATTTAGTTTGACTTTGTTTTATTAGATTTGTATGATTACATAGTCTAATAAAATGCTCGTTATAAAACCACCTGATCCAACTCTACTAATTATCCACAATTGTTGTCAAATAATTTCATGAACATCAAGTTTCTACTGCAAACAGAGCAGCTGATAGATTCCCTCTGAGTCCTTGGTCTCATTCATCCATCCATGGGTTTCACTCATTCACTCTGGGATGCTGCTGCTGCTGCTGCTGGTCTCCATGGTTACAGAGACCAGGATCAACAACCATCATCATCAGTTTTCTCACTGCAACAGATTCATTCACAACATGTAGCTTTAGAATCTGGTGTTAATCTGACCTTTGACCTCCAGGTGAACGGCTGCCAGCTCCAGTTCTTCTCTCCCGTCGTAGATGATGCAGGTGTAGTTTCCACTGTCAGACAGGTGAGGTTTCCTCAGAGTCAGGCTGAAGGTTCTGCTGTCCAGAGGGTTCATGGAGGTCCGGCCTGTAAAGTTCTGGTTCTGGCCTTTGAGCTCATCGTTGTCTTCTCTCTTCAGGTGGACAGATTTAGGAGTGAGATCGCTGCGGTTCCACATCAGTAAGGCTCTTCAGGCAAATGATCAGAGTATCGGCAGCTCAGGAGGACAGACTCCGCCCCCTCATTAACCTCCACCACTCCAGCAGGGCATGCTGGGAAACTGAGGACACAGACAGGAAATACTACGTGTTCAGTGGGAAGAAATGACATTGCAAGGATCTGATGTGGGATTTTTAATTGATGAACAAAGATTTTGAAAAAGATTCAAGTCCTGGACTCCATTATTTGGGTAGAAGGGATCACTCTTTACTTTGAACCCTTTAAATAAACAGGGACATAAAAGTGTCATAAAAACTGATAGTTTAATCAAAGTATAGCTTATCGTACCATGGTAAAGAAATGCAGCTGTCAGAGCAGCAACTTCAGTTTGAACAAGAATATAAACACAAAGATAAAAAGTATAAAAGTGAGAATAAGGAACTACAATCATGACGACTTTAACACTTGATTCAGATTCAAACATATTGATCCCAAGGGGAAATTAAATGTAACACATATTATTCAAGGCTCTTCAAAGACTTATTGTAGGTGGTGATGGTTGTGGGCAGGAAAAGTCTCCTGTAGTGGTCTGTGTCGCAGCACATTTCAAGGAGCCTCTGACTGAAGACACTGTTTCTCTAAGGCCGTCTGATGAAGAGGATGGTCAGGGTGATCCATAATGTTCCTGATTTGATCTAAAGTTCCTCTGGACCATCATCTCCAGTAGCCCCACAGTCATCCCCAGAACAGAACAGAACCAGAACCAGAACCTCCCTTTTTCCCAGGGATCCAGACGCTCTCAAACTGGTTTTTCCGTCTTTGGCTCCGTCTTGGTCTGATCTGACAAATTGTGTCCAGGCTGGTTTGAGACTTTATGGATTTAGTCCAAATGACCACAACATAACTCGTCTTTATCTTCACCTGCAGACGCTCAGCAAACTGGATTTAATTAAAAGCAACATGATGAGAGATATTTAATAGATTAGATTTAATAGAGACTCTTTATGTTCACATGCTGACATTTGCTGAGAAAACACCTGGAACCTGATAGCAGGAAATTATTACACTTGTCTTTTTAAAATACATATCTATGTTAAAAACATTTCAAACATAAAAATACAAAAATACCTGTTTATTTGATGACTGCCAAGATGAACAATATGTGAAGAGAAGGAGACGAGATCTAGTTTTACTAGATCTACAGCAACAAAAGGACGAGTAGCATTTGATTTACTAACTACATCAACCTTTGTCAAAAGTGCCAACATTGTGTAAAATGTGTTCAAATCCTAACTGAGCCATTAAAGACAGAGCAATGCTAGAGCATCGCTGTCTGAGCCACACAGGAACCTTTCAAATTAAAGGCCCAACAGCTTCAACCATCATCACACAGCAAAACTCCCTGAAGCAGTGGCTGGTGAAGAGGAGAAATCAGACTAATGTCATCAAGTCAGAGACATCAATTCAGTCTCATCTCCAATGAGACGTCGTTAATCTAACTGGTTACATTTTGTCATCTGGGGACAACATGGAACATTTTGGGGAGCCTTTAATTGTCCCCAGATTATCCAGCTGTGGCTCATTTTGTCTGCCCCACTCAGGCACTGAGTAAAAAACAAGTGACTGAGTAAAGCTCACTGACAGCATGTTGGATTAAAGATTACAGAGAAATATGACTTTGGAGAATAAATGTCAGCAAATGATCATTTACAGCTGTCAGCTTCACATGGCAACAATATGTCCATGTTGTCCAGCTTCACATGGCAACAATATGTCCATGTTGTCCAGCTTCACATGGCAACAATATGTCCATGTTGTCCAGCTTCACATGGCAACAATATGTCCATGTTGTCCAGCTTCACATGGCAACAATATGTCCACGTTGTCCACAGATGGCGTCTTCTCCTCTCAGCTCTGATCAGGTTGATCTTTTCTTTCTCTGCTCTGATCCTGGACAGCAGACCAGTGGAGGTTGTTAAAGCTCAGTCACACACAGTTTCAGTCCAAATGTCCAACAGGAGACAGACAGTCGTCCCCTGAATGGACATGTCTCATCAGTTCTCTGGTGTCAAATAAATCAGGATCAACAGAAACTTCAGAGCCTGGAGGTGATGAAGGTTTTCTTCATCTTCCTCATCTTGTTGATCCACTGGATCTACTGGATCACTTTGATCAGCTGGTGGTGTGAGAGGGACGTCATCTGGTCCATGGAGGACAGGGCTGAGGAGTTGAGGTCAGAGGTCAGATGCACCACAGTGAGGCTCAGACAGAGGAGAGAAGAAGAAGCAAATAGAAATCCATTAGTTTGTTTTGTTGTTTTTATTGTTTATATAAATATTTACATCTTATTTTTCCTTTTCATGATTGTTTTAGTCACTTATTATCCTCCTTTTCAAAATAAAATCATTTGCTGATTCAAACACACTAAAACATATTAAGGCCTGTAATTTATCCACAAAAGATTTATGTTCAGAAATAGAAGCATTTCCATTTGTTCATCATTTTTCTGTCTTTCTCTTCTTTCTCTCTTTCATCCAACTTTCCAAACTTTCCTTGTTTCTCAGGATCAACTCGACTCTTCGTTTCTCGTTTCTTTGCCTCAGTTTCTTCCTCTGCTTCTAATTATCTTTCTTTTCCTTTTAAACCATCAGCTTCAATGAACAGGAGAAATGACACTTTTCATCCATTCATTCACATCATGCAAACTTTTTTCTCCATATTTTATTATTATATAGTGAATCGATTCACCCTGAGGAGGAGAAAAGACCCAGGAACCACTCAGACCCATTTCTTCTGAATAGGTGGGATTTCCTCTTTAGACTGCAAACGTCTCCACAGAATCCAACCAATCAGCTTTGAGGTCGCTCTGCCTCTTCATCCTCTAACAGGTTTTTATTTCTGATAAAGTCTTTAGGATTCTCTAAAGGTTTGGTTCCCTGAATTTAAAACCAAAACTCTAGTAAATACCTGCCTTATCCTCCGATAAGGACTTTGACTAGGACTCATCGTAGAACCTGTGGCTCCATCAAAACTCTGTAAAGGTTTTTATTCAGCTTTACAAGAAAAACTAAAAAATCTCTATAAGTATCAATTTCTTTGTCAGACACCCTGCAGGAATCTTCAAGAAAATAATCTTTACAAAGATCTGTCTTCTCTTCTTCTCTTACTTTTATTCTTTGTTATTCTTTTCCTATTTTTCATTTATTTATCTTTCTCTTGTAATCTCTATAAATCTGGTCAATCTCAATCCTCAGGGAAAAAGGTCATTAGGATCCTTTAGTATTTTATCATTTATAATTAGTAAGTTAGTTTATTCCCTGAGTGAGTCTCAGCAGATATCAGTGGATTGAGTTCGTTGATCTCAGCTCTGGAGCCGTGGAGCCGACCAGCAGCCCTCGTCTCTTTAATCCTAATCCAGGTTTGAGGCTGGAGCCGAGTGTCCAGGTCGGCACCAAACTGTTGAGGAAAACATTAATTTCCAAGCTGTTAGATGAAATCAGTCCATCAGGTTTATTTGTATCTTGTGCAGAATGCAGAGAGCCTGGAAGACGATCAGTAATGAATCAGTTCAGGATGAAAAGCTCCAACAGGAAGAGTCAACATGTAGGTTTTATATCCAGGATCCAGAACATGCAGAGACAGTCTGGTTCCCTTCAGCTGCAGGAAAACAACTTCCAACCTTGTGTGTGTTTAACCCAAACAGGATCTTCAGGTCAGAGTTCACAAGCATTAATATAACATGATCAGCTGATGGTAACTTAGGATCATTTTATCACCACACAGACAGACTTAGTTTGTCATTTATTTGATATTTTTTCCTTAGTTTGGCCCTAAAACTCTGTTGTAGCAAATAAAACTGGACATAAGTTTATAATTTTCTACACATTTTAATCTAAAGGTTATAATCTTTACATATGTGGAATACAAGATGTTAGCTTTGTTAGCTAATGTGGTTATAAATATGATATGAATGGTGATTATCTTGACTGAGGCATGTTTGTTCGTCCATACATCAGTTTACTTTATATTAGTTTGCCAATAACATAATAGATCAATTAAACTGATGGTTGTTGCTTCAAAATAATAATTCTGATCAGTTTGATTTGTTATAAAGAGTAAATATTTTAAAAAGTTGTTCAGATGAACAAATCATAGCATCATGAAGCTTCTTTTCTAAATGTGACAGATTTCAACATCTCAACTCTCTTAATCCCAGTTTGTGACATTTTGGTCTCCAAGCTTCAGATTAGTGGAGATTAATCTGCATGGCAGGAAAACTGGGATGATGAATGGATGAATGCAGCTCTGCCACTGTAGAACATAGACTGGAGGAAACGCTCACAGTTCTTAGTGGAAACAGACTTTACTCAACTAACAGCAGAAGGTTTGATTTTATTATTAACACTTTAATGGACCAAATTCCTGATGTTTCCAACTGATTCTAGTTTTTAAAGTTCAGAACCTGAACATCCCTGAATGGGAGGAGTGAAGATTTCCCAGCATTCAGTCTGAAGAAGCTCAGCTCTTCTCAGCTCTGAGACATTTTCTGAATAAATCCCAGTCAGTGAATCTGCAGACCTGATCAGATCCAAACATCCATTTTCCAGGAGTCTCTGGTTTCATCTGTGTCGTTGTTCCAGCTGCTGAGGTCAGAATCCAGCTGTAAAACCTGGAGGCTGAATGTTCAGGTTCTCTCCTCCAAACATCCCCCCTCCCTCCCTCCAGCTGTGGAGAACAGCTGGAAAACAGCTGCATGTGTAAATAATGAGTCTGGAACAAGCTGCCACCTTCTGCTGCTGATCTGACTTTAGATTCAGGTTGATGATTGAAATGAAATCAGGGTTTGAACCTGGATCAGCAGAACCTGCTCAGCTGATGCTGGTTTAACCAGAGACTGTCCTCACTCTGCTCACCTCACTGACATGATGATCAATGATTATATAGGAGCTATATTAATAATCTATATTATAACAACGTGTGGTTTCAGCTGCAGTAATGTGGTGATGTTAAGAACTACAGTTTAGTTTGTTTAACTTTATCTTCATATTCTGACTGTATTCATAGTCAGACCAGTTACTGCAGCAGGAATCAACCAGCTGCTCTTTTCTCTGGACTCATTTCTCCTCACATTAAGTTTCAAACATAACAATAAAAACAAAGATTTAAATCTTAACAAACGATTACAACCAGAAAGAAAAACAATCAGGTGGTGGTAGCAGCTTTATCCTCATTAACCATCATGAAACATTTTCATCAGAACTTCTCTCCTTCCTCATGAAGACTTTATCAACCTGCCTCTGATTTTACAGCAAACCTTCTGCTGCTCTGGAACAAGAAACTACAAACCAGGTGAGCCGTCACATGATCAGTTATTCAGCATTTATAACACCTTGACTTTGAACTCTGAATCGTTCAGATGAGATAAAAGTCCAGTCCTGTCCCATTACAGTCTTTTCAGGTGTGGCACCAGTCTGGTTCTCCTGCGGTTCTGTTGGGTCTCAGTTTGTTGATCACATTTTCTTCTTCAGCTCTTTGGATCGTTTGAACAAACTGTAAGTTTGCTTTGTTTTCTACATGAACTTTGTCTTCAGTAACTTTACTGTTTCTGCTCTGATGTTTGGAGAAAAGGTTCACTTCTGATTTCAGCTAAAAGTTGCATCTTTGCTGTTTGAAGGTTAATCTAAGAGATTATTGATTAACATCAGATGTTTTTATTCTTCTGTGAAAAAACTGATTCATAATTTTATTTCCTTGAATAAAACTCTGGTCTCCACCTTTAAAGTCGGAAACAACAATTTTGTCCTGATTCCTTTCAAATTTAAATGCTATTATAGCAAAATGTGTTCAATTCAGTCAAGTTACTAAATAGTTCATCTTTAGTGGTGAATTTAATCCACTTGTAGAGATTAATAATGAACTAAAATCCTTCCTGTTCAGGTTGAATCAGTGAATGTAAATGCTGCTCCATGTCTCCATCTAGTGGACTGGTAGTAGAAGTGCAGGTTGAATCAGTGAATGTAAATGTTGCTCCATGTCTCCATCTAGTGGACTGATAGTAGAAGTGCAGCAGCTGATGCAGCTTCCTCTGCCTCTCTGCTGTCTGACTGCATTCACCTGACACTGATATGAAGCAGAGAAGAAGAGCCAATCAGAGGAGGAGCAGCTGATCTTTTTCCAGCACTAATGATTTAAAGGATGATCAGAGTTGATGTGCAGATGAATGATGTGTGTTTCCTCTGCAGGTGAAGCTAGAAAGTGTGTGTGAGCTGATGTGAATTCAGCAGCATGGATCAGTGTGAGGACAGAGAGGAGGGAGTCCCTCCCTCTAAAACCACTCTGTGTGGGGAAGATGAGAGCCAGAGCAAAGGTCAGAGGTGAGGTCACCATCTCTAACTGTCCACAGCCCTTTTCACACAGCGTTCACTATATCAGGCCAAAACAGACGTGGTGATGAAGCTGCTGCTGCTCCTCTTTGCTGCTTCATCCAGACTGAACAGATTCAGTTTTAATCATCATGTTTCTGTCAGGATCCATCAGAGACTCAGACCAGAACCAGAACCAGAACTAGATCCCAGCTGTATGTCCATTAAGAGAAGCATGTCAAAGGATGATCTCATTCTCTTTAAATCTCCTGGATCTCCACCATCAGAGAGGTGAGCTGTTTCTACCTGCTGTAAACTTAACCAGTAGGTTTCAGATGTTCCCAGTTATATTTACAGAGTTTTGATCCATTATCTAAACCAGCTGCTCTGTTCTAATGAAAACACCTTCATATCTTCATCTCTGGGTGATGATGATGATGTTCTGCTGCTTCCTGGCTCCATGTCAGACTAACAGTGGGACACATTTCCACCAGCCACTGGGAAATAGCTGGTAAACCAGTCTGGTCCATCAGGACTTGGTTCCTGTGTGCATTGTGAGATCAGTTCAGCAGGAAGGAAAGCTTCATGATGTGGTTGGTGAGATCTGCTGGAACTCAACCAGACTGAGCTGATGTGGACCATCAGAGGTTCTGCTGGTTCTTAGTGGATCAGCAGGAACATTAAATCTTTACTTGGATCATCTGGTTCACTGCTCACATCCAGATATCACTTTACCTTCTGATCGTCTCTGTGGACAGATATAATGTGAGCTCACTGGCTTCCAGGATCTACAGGATCCATTTTAAATCCTCTAGAACATCCAGGAGAGGATCCCACATGGACACACCCACATATCTCAGAGCTCCTCCATGTCCACATCACCTCAGATCCAGTCATCAGAACCTGATGGATGTCCCACACTGTCCTGAAGACCTGTGTGGACAGAGCCTTCACTTCCACTGTCCCCAAGCTCTGGGACTCTGTCTCCACCAGCATCAGATCTGCTGACGGTGTGGACAGTTTGAAGTCCAAGTTCAGCACCAACTTTTTTAAATGTCTACTGGTGATTCTGGTGTTACTGGTCTTCATCCTTGGAGTTCATCTTCCTCTTTCTAACTTCTTTGTATTGTGTTCATGTGATGCTCTGTTTTCTGCTTTAATGTGACACTCTTAGTTATTTTAATAGTAAATGTTGCTGGGTGAATATTTCCTGCCTTCCTGATTGTTCCTGGTTCCTCCACAGAGTGGACCAGCAGAGCTCAGAGGTTCCCAGTGGTCCGTCTGCCCAGCAGCATCAAACACAGCTGGACTCCATATTTATGGTCTGTACATGAACAACAACTATTTTTCCATGGTTCTGTTCACAGTCGTCTCCATGCTGCACTTTGTAGACCAGAGGACTGTCAGTCTGTCCAACATCCATCTGGTGTTTGGCTCCATGATTTCAGTCTGATGTTTCCTTCATCTATTATTCTGTTCCAGCTGCTGGAGGAAAACATTGTCACTTTTGTGAAGAACGAGCTGAAGAAGATCCACAAGGTTCTGAGTCCAGATTACCCAGAATGCTCAGAGAGTCAGAGAGAGGATGATGAGGTGTGGAGAGGTGATGATGAAGAGCAGAGGAGGAGCAGCAGAGAGGCAGTGATGAAGATCACACTGAACTTCCTGAGGAGGATGAAGCAGGAGGAGCTGGCTGACCGTCTGCAGAGCAGTAAGAGGATTTCTACAAAGATTTGAACTGATGGATAAATGACACATTTACTGATGTCTGAAGAGACGGAATCAAATTTATTGAAATCATCTTCAGACTGTATTTTTGTTTCATCTCTGATTTTACTTTTTGTGTTAATTTAGAACATCTTGCTACAATTTGTAAACTTAAATCTGGTCTGAAGAAGAAGTTCCAGTCTGTGTTTGAGGGGATTGCTAAAGCAGGAAGTCCAACCCTTCTGAACCAGATCTACACAGAGCTCTACATCACAGAGGGAGGGACTGGAGAGGTCAATGATGAACATGAGGTCAGACAGATTGAAACAGCATCCAGGAAACCACACAGACCAGAAACAACAATCAGACAAGAAGACATCTTTAAAGTCCCACCTGGAAGAGATCAACCAATCAGAACAGTGATGACAAAGGGAGTGGCTGGCATTGGGAAAACAGTCTTAACACAGAAGTTCACTCTGGACTGGGCTGAAGACAAAGCCCACCAGAACATCCACTTCATATTTCCATTCACCTTCAGAGAGCTGAATGTGCTGAGAGAGAAACAGTTCAGCTTGGTGGAACTTGTTCACCACTTCTTTACTGAAACCAAAGGAATCTGCAGCTTTGAATACTTCCAGGTTCTGTTCATCTTTGATGGCCTGGATGAGAGTCGACTTCTGCTGGACTTCCACAACAAGGAGATCCTGACTGATGCTACAGAGTCCAGCTCAGTGGATGTTCTGCTGACAAACCTCATCAGGGGGAAACTGCTTCCCTCTGCTCTCCTCTGGATAACCACACGACCTGCAGCAGCCAATCAGATCCTTCCTCAGTGTGTTGGCATGGTGACAGAGGTCAGAGGGTTCAATGACCCCCAGAAGGAGGAGTACTTCAGGAAGAGATTCAGAGATGAGCAGCAGGCCAGCAGGATCATCTCCCACATGAAGACGTCACGAAGCCTCCACATCATGTGCCACATCCCAGTCTTCTGCTGGATCACTGCTACAGTTCTGGAGGATGTGTTGGAGACCAGAGAGGGAGGAGAGCTGCCCAGAACCCTGACTGAGATGTACATCCACTTCCTGGTGGTTCAGACCAAAGTGAAGAAGGTCAAGTATGATGGAGGAGCTGAAACAGATCCACACTGGAGTCCAGAGAGCAGGAAGATGATCAAGTCTCTGGGAAAACTGGCTTTTGATCAGCTGCAGAAAGGAAACCTGATTTTCTATGGATCAGACCTGACAGAGTGTGGCATCGATATCAGAGCAGCCTCAGTGTACTCAGGAGTGTTCACACAGATCTTTAGAGAGGAGAGAGGGCTGTACCAGGACAAGGTGTTCTGCTTTGTCCATCTGAGTGTTCAGGAGTTTCTGGCTGCTCTTCATGTTCATCTGACCTTCATCAACTCTGGAGTCAACCTGATGAAAGAAACACAAACATCTAAAAAGTCTTCATTATTTAAAAAACCTAAACTAAAGTCTCTCCATCAGAGAGCTGTTGACCAGGCCTTACAGAGTCCAAATGGACACCTGGACTTGTTCCTCCGTTTCCTCCTGGGACTTTCACTGCAAACCAATCAGAGACTCCTACAAGGTCTGCTGACACAGACAGGAAGTAGCTCACAGACCAATCAGGAAACAGTTCAGTACATCAAGAAGATCAGTGAGAATGTGTCTGCAGAGAAAAGCATCAATCTGTTCCACTGTCTGAATGAACTGAATGATCGTTCTCTAGTGGAGGAGATCCAACAGTCTCTGAGTTCAGGAAGTCTCTCCACAGATAAACTGTCTCCTGCTCAGTGGTCAGCTCTGGGTTTCATCTTAGTGTCATCAGGAAAAGATCTGGATGTGTTTGACCTGAAGAAATACTCTGCTTCAGAGGAGGCTCTTCTGAGGCTGCTGCCAGTGGTTAAAGCCTCTAACAAAGCTCTGTAAGGACACACATTGTTACTGCAGGTATTGTTGATAGGTAGAAATCTGCTAATTATGAGGTAAATATTCATGTTTCAGTTTATATTTTGGTGCTTTTTCTCTTCAAAGTGTCCCACTGGTGGGATGTGCAAAAAAGAAACAGACTTCCTTCAGCAGCTGAACATAATGTTCCATTTTCAAGCAGCAAAACTCCTCCACTTTATGTTAACATTGAAATGGATTAATATAGTTAATTGTGTAATTTTATAAATCTCTTTCCAACCTCCTTGTTACCTGTAGTTCTGTCATTTAAGGCTGGAGGCCCAACTATAGAATGAACCAGTTCACAACAAATACAAAGGTTGTGTAAAATCAGATGGTTCCTTCTCTGTCCAATAAAAACATTGTTGATTTAAAGAACATAAATTCAGATGAATTGTTTAATACCAGATTTTCCTCCCTGTCTCCTCAGACTGAGTGACTGTAACCTCTCAGAGAGAAGCTGTGAAGCTCTGTCCTCAGTTCTCAGCTCCCAGTCCTCCAGTCTCAGGGAACTGGACCTGAGTAACAACAACCTGCAGGATTCAGGAGTGAAGCTTCTCTCTGCTGGACTGAAGAGTCCAAACTGCAACCTGGAGACTCTCAGGTAACTCTGGGCTCTTGACAAATTGCTGCATCTTAGGTGCAAAAAGGAGAATTATTACAGATCCCAGCAATTGCTTGGCTTTCTTATTTATTCCACATGTTACAAATCCATCCATCCATCCATCAGTGTCCAGTTCAGACCTTGGGCTCTACCTCAATGTTCTCATCTTCTCATCATGTGATGAATTGTGTGTCTGCAGCTTATCAGGCTGTTTGGTCTCAGAGGAAGGCTGTGCTTCTCTGGCCAAAGCTCTGACCTTTAACCCCTCCCATCTGAAAGAGTTGGACCTGAGCTACAATCATCCAGGAGATTCAGGAGTGAAGCTGCTGTCGGCTGGACTGAAGGATCCAGACTGGAGACTGGAAGCTCTCAGGTATGGAGGAACCTGCTGCAGGAGCAGAGAAGGTCTGATAGAGGAGGAAGAGGAGAAACGTCTTTAGTCTGATGGGAAACATTTAGTTTGAAGAGAAATATTTAGTTTGATCATTAAATATTTAGACGCCTCATCTGGAGGCAGAGATCATTACCCAGTTTTCTGGAATATTCTCCTGACTAAGAACGGCTCACAAGGAAAATGAAAGACTGGGATGGATTTAATAGAGTTTAATAGGGACTCTGACTAAATGAATAAAAGTGAAGTTCAGTTAGATTTCCATGATGATCTACTGATGACAGAAAGGACTTTAAAACAATATTTGATGGAGCTCCAGACCAATCAGCCCCAAGGAGCAAAGATGAGAAGAAAAGTAACTCCATGTTGGTCAGATGGATGTTTAAAAGTTCAGAGAGAGAAATAAAGATTTGGAACTAAACTCACAAGTGTGTATAGCGCCACCTGGTGGTGCTGGTTGGTAGAGGAAGTGCTGAGAGGTTGGAGGTGATTGTCAGAGGTGTGTGATGATGGAAGCCTCTCCCTGGTTTGTGAGTCTGAGCTCAGAGATCAAATGTTTGGTTCTTGTTGAACTCTTTGTTGAATGTGATGCAGCTTCTCCTTTTTAATGTTTGTATTTCTGGATATTCCAGTGAGGCCACAGCAGGTTTTCAGCAGCAGGTTGTTTAGTGTTTCATTCCTTCATCTGTGTGTGGGAGTGTGGATGGAGCAGGTATCCAGGTGTTGATCAGAGTTTAGATTGATTGGATTTTAATGCTGATTATTAAATCAGGTTGAGCTTCCAGAAATGTTTCCTTAGTTTCCTGATGTCCTTTTAGGCTTCAGTGAGTTTCTTCAGGTTGTTACTGAGGGATTTCCTTTCTCCTCTCTGTTGGAGCTTTTCCTGTGTTTGGAGAAATGAGTTGTGCTGCAGCAGCACCAACTGTCCTTCCTACATCCACTGCAGTTTGCAATCCAGATGTTGGACTGTTCCTGTCTCAGTGGAGGACAATGTGTGTCTCAGAGACATGTAATGTCCATGTTTGCTGCTGAAAGAGACTGATGGTCTGACCCCCCTCCTCCTTTCAGGGTGGAGCCTGCTGGAGGCCGATTCTTGACACCAGGTCTGAGGAAGTGTAAGTGTGTTTTTCATCTGATTCATGACAACAAAGCAGCTCACATTCAACCATCTTCAAACTGTCACATCACTCATTCAGGATCATCATCAAAGATCAATAAATGATCAATAACTGCAGCTGGATTGTGTTTGTTCTCTCCATCAGATTCCTGTCAACTCACCATCGACACAAACACAGTGAGCAGAAACCTCAAACTGTCTGAAGACAACAGGAAGCTGACATTTGTGGAGGAGCTTCAGTCATATCCTGATCATCCAGACAGATTTGATATCTGGTATCAGCTGCTGTGTAGAACTGGTCTGACTGGTCGCTGTTACTGGGAGGTCGAGTGGAGAGGATATGTTTTTATATCAGTGAGTTACAGAAGAATCAGGAGGAAAGGAAACAATGAAGACTGTGTGTTTGGATGGAATTATCATTCCTGGAGTCTGAGATGCTCTGATCGTCAAGGTTACTCTGTTTGGCACAATAACGTAGAAACTCGTCTCTCCTTCTCCTCCGTCTCTAACAGAGTATCAGTGTATGTGGACTGTCCTGCTGGCATTCTGTCCTTCTACAGAGTCTCCTCTGACTCACTGATCCACCTCCACACCTTCAACACCACATTCACTGAACCTCTGATTCCTGGATTTAGGTTCTTGTTCAGTCACAGTTCCTCTTCAGTGTTTCTTTGCTGATTTGAGTCTAAAGATTTTCATCCTGTCAGAGAAACTCTCTCACTGTTGAACAGATAGTTCATCTCTACAATCTATTTCTTGGTGAAACTTTTCTGATTGAGTCCTTGGAAACTTTTTCTTCTTCCAGTCCTTTAAAGATGGAAGCTGGGATTATTCCAGGATTATTCCAGGATCCTCATGTTTTCCTGTTTGTTTCCAGTCAAAGCTTCACACTGAATATCAAGATGTTGTGTCTCTTATTTTTTCCTCTCATTCATCAGATTTCATTGAAATGTTGATCAGTTTTTCTCTCTGAACATTTTCTGTTTCTGTCGGCTCCTATTTTTCTAAACTCGTCAGATTTGAATATTAAATCTTCCTTTTGTTTATTTGCTGCAGTTTTTCTTCATGTGTTTTAGAGAAATAAAAACATTTTTCTTCTTCTGCATTTGGTTCAGTTGCTGCTCATTCTGTTCTTTTCCTGTTCAAATTTAAATATTTGCATTAAAAATATTTTTCATCAACTCTGCCTTTCAGAAAGTCCTAGTTAAAGTAAAACATTCCCATCCCATGAAGGTGAAAGATGAAAAAATATAATCTACAACATTGGGTCATTTAAATACAGGTTTGTCTCACCAAACTAGTTTCCAACAGTTCGTTGATTTTTTGTAAAATTAAAAGTTGACACTTTGTCTATTCCCTCAGAATAAACTCTGGACTCTCAGTAGGTACCGGCAACCAATTTTTTTTCTTTATATTTTTTGTACTCTGAATGCATTTTTCTATAAAGTGCATTACCAGAAGAGAGCAGAAACAAATTCAGCCCATTATCTCTAACGGTTTCCGAGATTTTGGGGGGTACACCTTGCCACAAACCCACCTTTGAGTAGAAAAAGATGGGGTTTTTGAAAGCCAATTACTTAAAAAATAAATAAATTTGACACTTATTTGTAATGACATCCTTTAAATATAAATAAATCATATCGAAAAACATGAGTATGTACAGTATAAATAGTTTACTTTTAAAATGAAGGTTCTTTAATATATGTAATTTTTAAAAATAAAACAAATTTCAATATTTACCCTGACAGCAGAGATGGCATGTTTGGGATACAATATTAAAAAATATAAGTTGAAACCAAGCCCCAAAAACTATTTTGCCCGTCCTGCTATGTGGTCTTAACAGGCTCAATTTTTTGTAGGGGTCTGGGACTGTTCAATAAAGATTTATTAGGCCGCAAAACTGCTTCCAAAGCTAATTTGACCGATGGAAAAAAATTTCAAAAATTGACAAAATTAAGTAATTTTTTGACCACTCCCCAAACTTGTATTTTTCATCAGATTTTAATAAAACTTCTCTACTACAGATAAATTAGGCTGCTGAATAACATAGAAGCGTCCATTTTTGGCCATCTTTAATAGTTTCCTTGATATTGCTGGAAGGATATAGGGATTTTTTTGTTTGTTTTTAAAAAAAATCTAATTTTAGAGAATTTTTGACTTGCACCAAAATGTTTATTTTTTAATGCATTTCATTGAAACTTCCTTCCTAGTAGGTACCGGCAGCGACGCTCTTTCCACTCAGGAATGGGAGAGAACGCGCGCTGATCATAGAAAATGCCCTAACTTCCCACCATCAAAAGTCCTTTTTAGAATATTTTTTTCCAAAAGCAACACTACTGTGTTAAAGTTCATTGATTTTCCTTTCCAACGATACCAGTTTTATGTATGTTGAAGAAAATAAAACACTTTAAATTTCCCAGTAATTTTCATAATTTTTTCGAAAAGCCGCATTATTTATGCTAATTCGAACGCCCCTCCTGACACATTGTTCAAGAAAATCAGTTGGCGTGTCACGAACATATGACCAAATGAGTCAACAGTGATATCATATTAAACCTTAAACTATAGGCTCTCTCTACATACCCGGTTTGTCAAGGATTATTTTTTTTGTTTTTTTGTAAATCATAAAAGTATCAAAACTTTGTCAAATAGCAAACGAATTATAAAAAATAAACCAGACAAACTGGGTATCAAAATAAAGATTAATTTGTTAGCTTTAATATAATACAGGAATCACACTTGTAGAATCAATGTGCGTGACGCGCCGAGCATATCATCAACGAAAGGCACGTCGCCCCTCTAGCATAAAAAAATGGAGCCCCCTTCTGTGGACGCTGCTGACTGTTCGGATCACTGCTCTATTCCGGACGTACTAATTCCATACTTGGGTAAGTTAGACACACCTTCTTACATCAGATATCTTTAAAGTAATGTAAAGATAATAGTTAGCGTTATTTTGATATGTGATTGTAGCTATTTAATCCGGTGTGGGAAGGCGGTTTCTGCCGATCTGGTCGGGCTTTCTCTAACTTCGCCGTCCTGTTAGCAAGCTGCTTGTTTTTAGCTGGGTTTCTATATAGCTTACGCTTAAAATACAAAACGGAGTGGTAGAAGATGGAGCGTATATGTGTGAATTTAGATACCTGGTCAATAAAATAAATAATATTGATTGTATATTCTCAGAGAAATGGGTTCGGTCTTGGAGCGGATTTTTTTTTTTTCCATTAGTGTGCCGCTTACGCTACAACCAGCGGTTAAGAAACAAAAATATCAATGCAAATTTGTTTTTGCATGGACCATTTCAGTCACCACTACCAATGGGAGAATCTGGGCAGTTCAGGAGATAAAGGACGTCAAGATGCGATTCAAGGAGTATCTTAATTTGTACTTATAAGTACTGACCTGATAACATTCATTGCTAGATAAATTTTCCTTTGGGATAAATAACCTTTTTTTATTATTATTTCAAAAGATGTTTACTTACCTTTGGTTTTGTTCCAGAATCCAGTGGTTCATCTCATATATGTAAAAATGAGTGCTTTGTCTGGTGAAGTGACTGAATGTGTCCAAAAAGAATAAACTCTAGACAATTTTTATGAAAAATGGCACCTTCTTTGGCACTTTTTTAGATGGTCGCTAATAGTGAATTTTCCATTAAAAAAAGGAAAAATCTATATTTTCTGTGCCAGCTTTATTAAGAAAACTACTGAAGATAGCCCTAAGTAAATGTCTATCTGATGCAGCAGCCTAATTGACATCTAGGAAGGAAGTTTCTATGAAACGCATAAAAACAACAAACATTTTAGAGCAAGTCAAAAATTGTCTAAAATACGAATTTTTTAAAAACGCCTCAAAATACATCTTTCCTACCTGCAATATTAAGGAAACTATTGAAGGTAGCCAAAAATGGATGTCTTTATAATGTTCAGCAACCTAATTTACTTGTACTAAAGAAGTTTCATTGAAATCCAATGAAAGATACAAATTTGAGGAGTGGTCAAAAAATACTCAATTTTGTCTATTTTTGAAATTTTGTTCCGTCGGTCAAATTAGCTTAGGAAGCATTTTTGCAGCCAAATTATTTTTTGTTTGACTGTCCCAGACCCCTACAAAAAATTGGGCTTGTTAAAATCACATAGCAGCCTGGGAAAAATGGCTTTTTGGCCTTAGCTTCAATATATATTTTTTAATATATCCCAAACATGCCATCTCTGCTGTCAGGGTAAATATTGAAATTTCTGTTATTTTAAAAATTCAATTTTTTAAAGAACCTTCATTTTTAAAGTAAGCTAATTATACTGCACATTTTCATGTTTTACAATATAATTTATATCTATTTAAAGAATGTAATTACAAATAAGTGTTAAATTGATTTATTTTTTGAGTAATCGACTTTCAAAAACCACATCTTTTTCTACTCCAAGGTGCGTTTGTGGGAAGGTACACCTAACCCCCAAAATCTCAAAAACCGTTAGAGATAATGGGCTGAAATTTTTTCTGCTCTTTTCTGGTAATACACTTAGTAGAAAAATGCATTTAGAGTACCAAAAATCTAAAGAAAAAAAATTGGCTGCCGGTACCTATTCCTAGATGTCAATTAGGCTGCAGCATCATATAAAAACATTTATTTATGGCTATCTTTAGTAGTTTTTTCTATATTGTTGGCAGAAAATAGAGATAGTTTTTTTTAGATTTCTTTCTTTATGGAAAATTCCCTACTATCGACCATCTGAAAAAGTGCCAAAGAAAGTACAGTTTATTATAAAAAAAGTCTAGAATGTATCATTTTAGTATAGATACAGTCACTTCATCATGCCGCCACCCACATAATGATGCCCTGGGCGGTTGCCCATGCCTCCCATATCAGAAACCGCCACTGAGCACGTCTGCTAACGCGCTTCATGTCCTTGTTGCAAAAATCGCACAAAATCAGCACAAACCTAAACCACACAAATGCAGATCATCATACATAATTCCCGTGGCCCATAAAAACAGCGGATCTAATCCGCTTTTTTATTATTATTAAATAATAAGGACAAAGCATACCTGTGGAAGAGGGGGAGGGGAAGGAGGAGGAGGATGAATAACCCCACGTTCAGGTGAGGAGGGGAAGGGACCATGTTTGCTTAAATTCTCCTCTTTTATAAAAGTTTCGACTAGATTTAACTCCTCCCGCAGTCTTTGTGCGGGGCTCCGGCAGGTCGTGTTAGAATGCGGTGGAGCTCGGCATAGCGCGGTAGATGTCATGATCAGCCAGCCGGGCGGTCCGTCCGCTTTTCCGTTTGCAACATCACAAAAAAAAAAAAAATGTTAAAACAGGTCCCCGCTAGACCGTGCACACGGTAAAAAGCTCAGGAAGAGTTCACTCGATCCGCTCTTAGAACTACCGGATGCTTAAAACTCTGGTTATTCGTTTTTAGCTAGCTTCACCACGTAGCCACATTTAGCTTACAGAAAGAGCGAAAGCTGGAAGGGGCGCCTCGGGGGAGGTCCGTTCGTGTGTTGATATGCGTGGGGCGTCACGCACATTGATTCTGCAAGTGTGGTTCCAGTATTATATTAAAGCTAACAAGTTAACCTTTATTTTTATACCCATTTTGTCGGGTTATTTTTTATAATTCGTTCGCTATTTGACAAAGTTTTGATACTTTTATGATTTACAAAAAAACTAAAAAAAATAACCCACAACAAACCGGGTATGTATAGAAAGCCTATAGTTTAAGGATTAATATGATATCACTGTTGGCTCATTTGGTCATGTGTTCGTGACGCCCGAACCGATTTTCTTGGACAATGTTTCAGCGCCTTTCAGGAGGGGCGTTCGAATTAGCATAAATAATGCTGCTTTTAAAAAAAATTATGAAAAATACTGGAAAATTTAAAGTGTTTTATTTACTTAAACATACATAAAACTGGTATCGTTGGAAAGTAAAATCAATGAACTTTAACACAGTAGTGTTGCTTTTGGAAAAAAAATATTCTGAAAAGGACTTTTGATGGTGGGAAGTTAGGGCATTTTCTGTGATCAGCATGCGTTCTCTCCCATTCCTGAGTGGAAAGAGCATCGCTGCCGGTACCTACTCTCAGTGCAGAATTAGTAGTTTGAACAAATTCAGGCATTTATAGCTGCAGTGTGCAACTTTTATTAAAAATATGTTTTTTACATATTTGTGAAAAATGTTACCGTGTCATGACTGTATGGCATGTTAGATGAAATGTGAACAGATCAAACTCCTCCATGAGCTGCTATTGAGGTTTGAAGAAATACACCAGGTTGGTGTAGCGCGTTAGCATTAGCTCCTGTTAAGTACTATGTTATTGGATTGCTTTAGCATTAGATTAAGATAAATGCCTTAGTGTATCGTTTTAGTGTAAGCTACTGCTAAATACCATGTTTGTGTAGCATGTTAGCATTTGTTTCCACTGAGTATAATAAGTACTATGTTGGTATTGTGCTGTAGCATTAGCTAGTGCTAAATACCATGTTGGTGTAGCGCAGCACTGTAGCTAATATTAGCTGGTATCTCGCCGGTGGACATAAATACAGTAAAGTAATATTAAAATCACAATATATACACAATAATATGTCCATCTTACTTGTGAAATGTTGTCTGTCCAGCCCTCACATCAATAGTCTGTAGATCTGAACAACAATGTTCATCAATGCTGAGGCATTTTCTGCTGTTTTGATTGAGCAAAGTAGGAGGGACGACCCATCCAAGATGGCCGCCGTATTTCCTGCGCCGGAGCAGCCAATGCGGGGTAAAAGAAAATATTTGTCCAAGAAGCAGAAGTGTTGACATTTATTGGAGGACCGAAATAAAAACAGAAATACATTTTTTGACAAATAACAGAAACAATTTGTTATATACATCTCAATAAATAAATGCACTTTAAAGGGAATTAAGAACTTTACCTAATGTTTTATCAAGTTAACTGACCATCTATAATGTCCATATTCATTTTTCCACCTTAGTTCCAACAAATTATAGATTTTAGCCTGCAGTCAGTACGCTGATGCAAAACTTTGACCAAGCGCCACATATGTGAACCTGAGGAAGTGTTCAATACAAAAATCCTGGTAGTTGCTTTTATTTTCTCTTAAGAAAAGTTCTATAAGTGTAACCGAGTAGCACACTGCGTTTAGCTAGCTGCTAACTCTTGCCCTCGACAGTTAGCAAGCTGTTGTTTTATGTCCTGTGTTTAAACATGTAACAGAGACACAAACTTTTAGCTCTTAACATATTTAAAAAATGGATGGCATTATCAAAAAACGACAAATGCAGCTTACCTTACTTCTATGGCTCCAGCTCGCTTCGCATTTAGAAAAAATGCCGCCTGTGGGATCCAGGTCTTGGAAAAAATGGTATTCATCCGCGACTTTGCTTTCGACGTCCTTAATCTGGTCAGGTGGTGTTCCTCTTCTTCATTTAATATGCAATTCTAACTGGGATGGAGAACTTTATAAAGTCTCACTAAATCTTAAATCATATTTAGTCCCTTATCAGATAAAGAGCGAATTTCCGGCACTATTTGGATCTCGCATTCATATTGCCAGTGGTGATCAGTTTTTATAAGATCCGGTTACCATTTTAAAACTCAGATTGTCAAGTTATGTTCACACATTTAAATTTATGTTTCACTGAACTGACCAGTTTAATAAACCGTACTGGTGGTCAGTAGTAAACCAAGGGCAATGCACATTGACAAAGCACAGTTAGCTTTCAGCATTTAGCACACTTAGTGCAACCGCGCTGTCTCAGAACTGTATAAAACAACCATTTAAAGTGAATACATAAGAAATAAGCAAACAAGGCTGAATGTATCAACCACACTATTCAGTTTCTTGAATTAGTAAAGCAGTCTAATTCAGCTTTACAAACGTTGGAGGCCTGAAGGGACTCAGTTAGCATTCGTTCTCGGAATAGCAGTTCCAAAGATGGCGGCTCCCAGAACAACTACAAGGGATGGGTTACTCACCCCACCATGGATTACCAGTTTTAAATGAACGGCAATAAAACGGCTCCAACTCCAGTCCAACAGTCCTTTCCGGCTCACGAGTGTGGTCCGGTTCTGTGGCTCCAGAAAACGTCCAGGGAAAAGTTCGTAGCTCCAACTGGTTAGCTAACAAATAAAAGTCCACAGCAGCACAGATCCAACCTCGTCCATGAACGGCTGCCGACCAACTGCCAGTACGTAGCAGCGGCACGTGCAGCTCCAGTCCGGTTCTCAGTCCATCACAACCAATCAAATCGCTTAAACTTGATTTTGCCCTTGACTGACCAGTAAGGTGGTAGAGACAAGTGAAAACGATGCATTTACTGGCGGTAGTAAATAACAGTTACTGACGAAATGCTACATTTACTGCGTGTTTTAAGCCAATTGAAAATACTTGTGCGGATTATAATGTTGAGGACTTTTACAGCGGGTAAAACCTCCAATATGTTAGTGTAAAACATTAACCAGGTTAAATAACAGGCGATTATTACTGTTTAAAGTAAAAAGGCCTACAATGCATTGTATTTAAGAATAAGGTGTGTAGGAGAAAAGAGCCATATAACCTGAGGGGTTACATCAAGTACAACTTTATTAAGGAATATAAATGGGAAAAATACAAAACAAACATCACAATACAAAATATACAAGTTGTCTTATACGTTTGGGTAAGTATAAAGATCTATTTACATTTTTACAGATTTATATACAATATTTAAAGATGTACATCCACCTATGGGGGTTGTGGTACCTCTGCTGATGCTGCTCTGCCAGCCTGGCCTCCAAAGACGCCCACCAGCGCTGCCCGGGCAGAATGTGGCTCTGCCGAACCGACTGAGGCCAAAGTCTTTGGTCTTTGGGTGGCCACATGTCCTGCACGTGTTGAATGCCACCTCCCTTACATACCTCCTTTTCTGCACACCAGCGGCCTCTTCCTCTGCCCTGCGTCACCAATTCCTCGTTGTGGAGTGGGGTACAGGGACAGCAGGCAGAGGAGCCACTGGTGTGCCAACCAGAATGTTGGCACACCAGTGGCTCCTCATTATAAAGCATCTACCAGTTCTCTCTTCTTCACTGCTTCTGCCATCTTTCCTTCACCTTTTGTTTAATAATACATTTTATTTCCTCTTTACTAAATGAATCAGTTTCTCAATAAAACTGTTTTTGAAGCTTGTTTTGCATATTTATCTGCCGACTCGTTTCCTTTTATTCCTCCATGAGATGAACCCATGAAAAAATGACTATTAATCCCACGGCCTGAATTATATAAAGTAAAAACTGAATCTCCAATAAAAGGTCTGGTCGACTATCAGACTGATTATTTTAACTGAGTCTAATGATGAATTTGAATCAGAACAAAGTGAATTGGCTGATTTCCACTTTACTGCCATTTGGTTTCCTGCTTCCTAATGGGACCCCCCCCCCCCCAAAGCCCCTTCAATAGTTACTTCATTATGCAAATCAATCTAAAGGTTATCAAGCTGAACTCCAGGGGGAAAAGATCCTTTGGTCTATAAAACAAAGAACATTGTGTTTATATGTGACCAACAGCATAAATTCATCAGTTTAACATCCACAGATCATTTCATGGCTGTTCATCATATTTTCTGTTCTCCATCCACCAAAACAACAAGACAAACAAACAAAAAGCCCAAATCAGTCAAACGTCTCAGACCAGCAGCTCCACATGGATCCTCTGGTCCAGCAGAGGCCCGGCTCACACACAGACCGGGAATTAAACCAGTGAGGTCAGCATCTTCCAGAACATGTTTAGTTTCCATTTATTCCTCAGACGTCCCAGTGACCCTATAAACCAGAAACTCTTCAGAGGGCCCCACTCCTCGCTCTGAACCGACACCTTGTCAGGTTTAGTCGGTGAGGACTGAAAGTCCAGAGACGCACTTTCCCCTTTTTTCCTCTGATTTCCATTAAATCCTGTATTTCACCATGAAGCGAAGCTGCAGCCTTGAATGTAGGAGCCTAATAATTCAGACACCAGCCTCTTCATGTGGTTCAATCACTCAGTTAAAGTTTCTATTGACCTTTTGTTTCTGTGGGTCAACCCAGAGTTGGGTCTGCTGAGCTCTGCTCAGTTTCTCTCTGACCTCCATACGTCTCAGCAGAGCCTCCAGACTGTGGAGAATTATCCTTTCTCAGTTCAGCTTCTCAGTGTTTGAGGCTCAATGAGTTGAATTCATGAACTCCATGAATTCAGACTAAGAAGCAGAGCTGGTCCATCATCAGGCCGTCGTTATGGGCTGGAACAACAAAAAGGCTCCTAGCAACAGGTTCTGGTTCCTGTTGTTGGCTCATTTTTAGCTTTGTGCACATGTGCACTATGGCTGCGCATGTGTAGATACGAGCATGGAAGCAGCTGGAAGAGACGGAGGAAAACATGGAATTATTTATTCCAACTAATGTCAAGAAATCTTTTTCATTAATTGTTGAAAAGCCAATAGAATAAATCTACTTGCTATTTTTAAACAAACTATAAATAAACTAGACGTTTAATGATAGATGCAAACATAGATATATGCAAAATAGATCAGCACACAGCGACTCAGCAACCCAAAATAAATCCACAATACAGACGACACAGCAAATTAAATCATGTCAACATGTCACAGCCAAACTGAATAAATCCAAAATAGTAAAACCATGAAAATAACTCAAAAGGCCACTTTGCTCCACAAAGCCTTCCTGTTTCCCATCAGAACCAGAACTTCTGGTCCAGTGAACATCATCTGGATCATGGAGATTATTTGCTGAGATCTTGTTTCCAGGCAGGTTTTCCTCTGATCCTTCAGAGGATCTGGGTTTCCTCCTCAACACCATTCAGCTCAACTTTCACCTGATTTGATCTTATTGCAGATTCTGAAAGCAGCAGGTTCTGAACCAGGGCTGCATTTTACCAGGGCTGGTCCAGAACCAGAATGTGGCCCTGATATGGAAACTGGATCATCTCTGATTGTCCGGTTTGACCATCGTGGCTCCAGCTGCTCTGAGAGCTGCAGATCCAGAGCGTCTCTGTCTGAGGATCAGATCCAGAGGAAACGGCGATCTGCTGCTGAGAGGATGAAGGTTGATGATGATGAGTTACAGGTGTGATGCGTTTACAGCTGGCGTCTCCTAGAGACGTGTTGGTCACCTGGCAGCAGAAGGTGGAACATCTTCATTGAAAACATTCAAATCCTGTTGTGAGAGTTTTTATTGTGGTTCTATTTCTCCTGAGAAATTCTTCTTTTTTATTTTCTCATGTTGTTTCAGCTCCAGTCTCTGACATCAGGATCCATCAGGATGGAAACAGGATCACCTGCAGCTCAGAGGGGATCTACCCTCAACCTGAACCCACTTGGTCCACTGAGCCTCCATCCAACACGGCTCTGCAGAACAGAACCAGAGTCCATCAGCCTGAGGAGAAGCTTGATGACATCAGCAGCTCTCTGACGGGTCCAGATGGTCCAGATCTGATCACTGAAATATCCTGAATGAGGTTCAGGATTTCTGAACAAAAGGTTTCATTACTCAGCAGATTACTATTAAACTTCCAGTTTGAAGCTGGTTTAGATTCATTTAGAGAGAGAAACAAGGTAACTGAACAATGATCTGTTAGAGGAGCCGCTGAGATTTCACAGCTTGAATATTATTTACCAGATTATGAGGGATTAACCAATAATCTGGCTTAGAGCTCTGGCCATTTCCAGAAGGATTGAACCAGGAGTATTGTCTGGTTTTAGGGTTTCTAATTCTCCAGCAGTCTGTCAAATCTGGATTAGAGATTAAGTTACAAAAACATCATTGTAAATGTGGTGCTGCCCCCTAGAGGGGAGACGATCGATTGATCCATCTGGAGTTACATTGAAATCTCCTCCTAAAATAACCTGATCAGTGGAATATTTTAATTTACAATGTTTTATCATCACTCAGCAAAAAATATACTATTTATCGCTTTATTATTGTATCCATATACACACCAAAATGATCTTATTTCCTTAATTTCCACTATTACAGTTACCCAGAGGCCATTTGAGTCACTGATTTGCTCCAACAAAGAACCTGGGAATCTGTAAAACATGATCATAACCAGCTGAATGCGACGGACCACGACTAAAATAAATGTTATCACCCATTGAAGTTTCCAGAATTTAGCCTCCTCACTTGATGAAGGAGCTTCTGCAGAAAACAACAATTTGCCTTTTGCTCCTTACAATAAAGAAAAGTAGCCTTACGGCTAACAATAGTTTTAAACCCTAGTATGAAGTGAAAGTAATGACAACATGACAGAAACACAGTAGTTGTGCAAAACCTGATTTCAGGAAAGGTGGTTTAACATGTTTGGTTTTTTTATTAGTTCAAATATTTTGATCCTTTTATTTTTCATATTTGATCTGAAATTTGACAAAATTTCACTCATTCATTTTGTAAAAACTATACAGTGAAGTTAAGTTTATTAGTATAGCCCATTTCATAATGAAAACATAACATACTAATCTATTGTGAAACAAACAACCTTTACATTTTGTGAATTGCCATCATCAACATCATTGAGGAAAATAGTCAAATATACATCAAATATTTTAATCAATATCCTAGTTATTATTAACCAAAGGAAACATGTTTTTAGCCTCTGTTTAGTAGAATGCAATATTTCTTCTGTTTTGCTGTTACAGTTGCGGTTTTAGAATGTTTAATAGAAGGTCTCTGATGTCACTGAGTGGTCAGTAAATGCAACAATCCAGAGAATACCAGTATGGCTAATTGGAAGGGTTAAAGGGGAAAGCCTCTTGTTTCTAGAAACAAGATGGCTGAATGACTAAGATCAGCACATCTGCCTCTGGTTGAAGGTCAAGACTTCTGGGACAATGTCCTCTGGACAGAGGATACCAGAGAGGACATGTTGGACCAAGATGGACAGAACCAAACACAACAGATCAGCATAATCACTTTATGATTACTGTAGCACGGTGGTGGAGGGATGGTGATCTGGGCTTTTTCACCCTAAAACCTGGGTATCTTACAGTTATGGGCTGGACCATGAACTCCTCTGTAGACCAAAGTATTCTGGAGTCAAATGTGAGCATCTGTTCATCAGATGAATTTGAGGTCTGGAGCTCATTCTTTCAACCTGGGTCTGTTTACTTTTACAGAATATTTACTGTTAAAGTAAATAATCAAGGTCCTCCAATTGTCTAGTCAAAGTCCAGACCTCCACCTAATTGAAATGCTGTTGTGGGATCTTCAGGACAAACTCTAATAAACTAAAACAAAGCTGGGAAGAAGAGTAGCTGATGGAGTCAGTTAGAGAACCTGCTAAAGAAGGTTTTTACAGGACTGGATCTGTGAAAGCTACAGACAGTGATGTTTCTACTCCATCCCGTCTTCAGGTCCAGGTTAGAGTCTGCAGCCTCTCAGGTAGCTGCTCAGGTCTCGGTTCTGACAATTATTACGCCAGGCCACCCTGAAACCAAAAACATGTATGCTACATGATCTCGTCCAAACACGAATATCAAAGCAGTCCCATCATCACTGCACCACATGACCCACCATGCTCTGATGCCGTTGGGGTCCCTGACGACGCGTTTGGCGCAGGTGATCGCCGTTCTCACGTTATCTGTCAGGAGTTCTGTGGGAAGATTCAAAAACTGGAACTTCTGCTTTCCAGGAGAACTTCCAAAGTAACATGGGATTCAACGCTTACGGCTGCAGTTGATGTTGCATCCGTTGGAGCTGGAGACTCCGCTGTCTCTGCACCACCAGCGGTTGTTGATCTGGAAGATGCCGTAGTCGGTGGAGCCGTCTCTGTTGCGGTTGGTGGTACTGGTGTCGAAGCCTGACTCGTGTTGGGTCAGACAAACCCCTACGGACAATCAGGAAACACAATGAGAGGGAAGAATGGATTAGTTATCATTGGAGTAGCTATTGAACATTTAGGAATAATGATTGTTGTCTCTCCCTTCCTAAATCCCTTCAAAGTTGAAAGGGAACTGGAGTCTATCACCAAAGATCAGTGAGCAAGAGTGGAAACTCTCAAGAAAAACAACATCTACCACTGACAAAGAGCTGAACATGACCTGGAGGCGTCCAGGAAACCAGGAAAACCAAGAAATGCAAAGGGAGAACATGGAAACCCCATACAGAAAGATCCTGGACCTTCTCACTTTGAGGCAAATATATTAAATAAGCCTCCATGTAGCACCATGCAGGTGTTCTGGACCTGAACAAGTCTGAAGGTCCAGTGGAGGTGACAGATTTATTGATGGTAACCAGTGATGTGTACAGGTAGACATTAACCTGTCATTCGCTAGAGGACCCAAATTTGGGTCCTCGGCCTTTGCTGCAACAAGATCAATTGAGAACACATGCTATACATTTATCAATATAGGCATATTGCATATCCACGGATCGGGGAAAAGCTCCTCTAAATGACAGAAACAATATGTTCTACCTCAACAACACCCAGCTTGAACACTAAGCAGCTTGATTAAAAAAAAACCTAATTAGATGCTAACGAGGCTAACGAGGCTAACCCGGTAAAAAAAAAACGCAACAGTGAAAGAGCTAGGTGGCCCGATCCTCACAAACTATCGATCAGAGTAAAGCCGAAGCTCTGCCGTTTCCAACAATACCAGAGTCGCCACACTACGTGCAAAACTCACTGAACCAGCAGCTAAAGAAGAAAAAAAGAAATAGCTAATTTCACGAAGCGAAAAGCATAAATTCAGTCCTACCTTTGCTGTTTCGTGGTCATAATCCTTATTAGACTAAATATTTCCACTTGGTTCGATAATCCATTTTCCCTAAGTCCGTCTCATATTGTTTTCGGCTCCGCCCAGAGCCTCTTCCGTGTCCTGGCTACCATATAAAAAATCTAGAGGCGAACTCCGTCAATGTACGTCACATGCGTTTTCCGCCCTGTAATTGGTGAATGGCTTTAGGTTCCGTATTCATGTCAACGCCCTCGGATTCTATTGGCTCTGACGGTTCGAAAGACATGTCAATCATCAAAATTGGCCAATGGGTTCCCGAGAAACTGCCCAGCGTAATTTTGAACGTCTGAATGGAGAACTGCATGATTTTACGCGCAGAGCGCATTGTTATTGTAATGTAATTGTGAGATATATTAGTTTCTTCCTGTGATCATATCATTTTGACAAATTAGCTTTCATTGCTATTTGCATTTTCATTGTTATATAATTATATTTGAAATGTTATTGTGAGTTAATCTGTTCCATTTTCAGATTATTACAATTTGTCTATTTTTTTCTCTTTTTATGAATGAATGCAATGTGGATTTTTAAAAGGAACCTCCAAAAACAATTATTAGATGTAATTACTTATCTATGATAAATAATTATTTATTTTATGATAAGAATAAATGATTGAAACAGAACCTACAGAAAAAAAAACTGAGAAAGTTCAAATGGCACAAATTGTGCCAAAATGGCTAATTTGGAAGATCCGTCTAGATTTTTATCAAGTAGTACCTCTCTAAAACTCATATGATTAACTTTTTTTTCATGAAACTTGGCACAGTAAAAGGTCAGATTGTGTGCTGTTGTTTACTACAGGTTTTGGATTTCATCTGCTTGCTTTAAAAGGAATCTTAATATATTAAACTGGTTTTTTTTTAGGCGGAAATAGATACTTTTTCCTAATTTCTGCTGTGTATCATATTAATTTACTTTCCTCAGTAACAGGCAGGGTGGTTTTTAGAGCTGTAATATATTCTCTAGGGTCTTACCTTTGTTTTGATACCAAAACAATTAAAATAAACTCTGTAGTTCTTGAGATACATTCAATTCATTTTGGGCATGTTATTTTCAGCCATATTTCTCAAAAACAGGCCATGAGCTTGATTAAGTGGTGGTAGAGCGACACATCTCCTGTTGTTTTCAAGTCCCAATTTGGGTAAAAGAGGTTTGTTAAGAAAAATAAATTAAAAATATGCTAGTTTTAAAACTTAACATGTTTTGATTGAAATAGCCTAATTATAGTTTTAAAATCAGTAACTTATTCTGGCATATTGACCTTTATTTTACCTGTAGTTAAAGCAAATTGTTTGCCAAGATCTTTGATCTGCCCTCAGTAGCAATCAGTAGTAAGTTCCAGCTTTTCACACTGATCTGTGAAAGCCATGAAACAGCAGGAGATCAGGAGAGTCTCTGCTTCCACCTTATTTAGAGAATGGTGACAACTGGTGTTTGATCTTGTGAACAAATTGCAGGGAGTTTCTAACTTTAAAAAGGTCAGAGACAGGTACAGCAAATATACGCCTTATTTGAATAAATTAAAGACAAGAATACGCCTTTACTATAAAAACTTTCTACAGAGTAACAAATCAGATTTTGCTCTTTGCAATTTCTCCAAGGACGTCTTTGCTTTTTGTCTGTCGTTTCCATCTTTTGTCTTTTTTCCTTTTCTCAGGTAAACTCATGTGTTGTTTGTGGTCTGAGATTTCTGATGTTTTATGATGTGTTTGTCTGGTGATAGTTTGCATCTGTCTTGAATAAATGCTGATTATCGTGACGCTGTTATCTCTGTGTGATCTCAGTCTTTGCGCACAGCATTTTTCTGAATCCGGGCATAAGAGAGGATTTAACGAGTCAAAAGGTTTTTAAAGTTTTAGAATTTTTCCTCTCCTAATAGGTTCAAACAAAGTACTAAAAATAATGAAAATAAAACCAAAAACAAAATGCTATGCTAACAGTTGATGGTTCTGTACTTACAGTCGGCCAGGCTGATGCCACGGTAACCATCCATGCCACTGGCCTTCAGGGTGCGCGCCCAATCACAGCGCTCGAACCGTTTCGCGTTGGCCACAGCCACCAACAGCAGCAGCACCAGGGTCTTCATCATCTTCATCTCTGCTGGTCCGAATGTTTTCACTCCTGGGTGTTAGATCTGTGGCTGCTTAACCTCTTCCTAATCTGATCCTAAAAGATCTGACCTCCTTCTGCTCTGGCTCCTCCTTATAAACACCAGAACGGAGGAGGAGACTCACTCACATCTGACTTTACTAAATTATTTTATTGTTTTATAGAAATGAAACATGAACTGCTGCTACTAAACATCCAGTCTTGGTTTTCTAGGAAATCTTTATTATTTTATAATAGTGTTTGACCCAACAGGAAGAATTGGTTCCTCATACCTGGAACCCAGCATAATGTTTGTTTACCTGTCCAAGTATGCTGAATCATGGAGGCAGCAAATATTGGCTGTGATGATAGTAATTTCTTAAGCTGTATCCATGAGACAGATCAGTCAATCAACAAAGTTTATTAGTATAGCACATTTCAGCAACAAGGCAGTTCAAAGTGCTTTACATCATAAAAACATAATACATTCAACAATAGAGAAACCTGTAACAGACATCACATTTGGTCCAGTGCCGTCCTTAAAATCAATTAAAATCATCACATCAAATATATTGATCAATATTTAATCTATTATGGTTCAAAAGCAAGTCTCTGGTGGGTTTTCATCTTGAATTAAGGAACTCGGTGTCTTCTGGAAGTTTGTTCCAGATTTGTGGTGCATAGAAGCTAAATGCTGCTCATCCATGTTTGGTTCTGGTTCTGATGCAGAGCAGAACCAGAACCAGAACCTGAGGGGTCTGGAAGGATGATACTATAACAGTAGATCTTTAATGTTTCCTGGAAATGTTCTTCAGGTGATAGAAGGCCCACTTTGTAACCATCTTTATGTGACTCTGAAGGTTTGGATCAGAGGTCATCCTGATCTCTAGTTTCCAGCTGGAAGAACTGAAACTGTGTGCTAAATAAGAGGGATCCTAGGATTGAACCTTGGGGTACGCCACATGTGACGTCTGTCCTCTCCCATCAAAAGTTTCCTATTGACACAAAGAAATCTCCATTAAGATTCTAACCAACTGGAACAGAAAAAACTAGCTAGTGGCTCCCAAATACTAGCATTTGGTAGCAGTTTGTGTAATCTTAGAAATGATAAGATTTTTATTCTGTTTCTGCTGCAGATCTGAAGTAAACAACGGGGTAAAGTTTAAGCTACAAGGTCAAAGAGTCACTTGGTAGTAAATTTAATCAGGAACAAAAATGTTGATGAATCATTTTTACTGCATGGATACTGGAACCTTTTCTCCGTTTCCCTGTAGCTTTACTGGCAGCACCGTAAACATCAAGGTGGATTAAATTAAATAAAAACAGTCCAGATCATCCCTCAGTTCAAATGACTGTCAGTAAACTGATGTATGGAAACACAGCAGATGGTAAATAAATAGTTTATTATTGTAACAGGAGCTGCAGAAAAACAAAAGCAGAATAAAGGCAAATATGAATATTTCCATTAATAACTGCTAAGAAACTAAATCAATATCTAATAAACAAACACTGTAAAGGAATATAATTATATTAATAGTTAGAATTATAATTGTGTTGTTGTTTGATTCACATTTCCTGCTTGCGTGCGAAGAAGTCGGGCCGAACTGGAAAAGAATCTTTGTTTGGACTAACAATTTGACTAATGGTCTCTGATGGAGCAGATTTAATTTCCATGTCAGTCACTGAATTCTCGGATCTTCCAACACACATCATGTGTAAGACGGAGCCAGAAGCAAGATTCAGAAACGCCATTGGTCAGACGTTTTCCAATATACAACAGCAGGGCTGATATAGTATAAATACTCAATGTCAGAAGTAAGAGACAAGACATTTTGGATTCTGAGACGATGAAAATGAGATGATGAAAATGTAATGAGTGAATCCGCAGATGTGCATTAAATGTCTTCCTGTTTGTCTATGAGCAGAGAGAATGGAGTTTTGGGTATCATTTCTTATTTCATGAGTTTAGCACCTTTAAATTCCTACATTACACCAAAACTGTTCACAACTTTCTCCTGAAGTTCAGGAAGGGAGTGAAAAGTGATTAAATTTGCTCCAATATTTATTCATTTCAATCCAACAAATTTTGCTTCGACTCATCCTGTGAAAATAATTATAAACTTTAACTGATGATGTTTAAAAAACTCCAAAAACCTTTATTGTGTTACAATTAGTTTAATCATCCGACTAGAAAGCAGTAAATGTTTTCACCAAATTATGGGGAAACTGAAGAAAAGAGAAAATCTCCACCAAACTACTACAAAAAACTATCTTCACTCTCTGACTCTCTGCTCCTCCTCTACCAGCTGACCAATGGGGAGCCGGCACTGGATCGGGTGCTGCCGCTGGGCGGACACAAGGCCCCGGTGGTGACGGTGGACTGGTGCTCCGCCGTCGACTCCGGCACCTGCCTCACAGCCTCCATGGACGGGAAGATCAAACTCAGCACGCTGCTGGCACAGAAGTCCTGACCCTGAAGGCATCGGGGGTCAAAGGTCGACGTAAACGGATCACTGTGCAGTTTCTAATGTTGTCTAACGTCTATTTTTGTTTCATTCATCATTAAAGTCTGACTTAAAGTTTCACCCTAACGTCAGTCTTCAGTTTGGTTTATTCACTTGTTGAGGCTCAAAGGGAAATCTGAGATTCTGGGTCAGTTTAACGACAGAATAGTCGAGGTCACTTCCAAATTCAGTTCCACTATAGACCCGGGGGCCCAAAGTGGGTCCTGGAGGCCCGGCACCCTCCACGTTTTATTCTCTTCCTGGTTTAGCCTGGATGCAATAATGCTCATTAGAGGCCTAAGCAGACACTGACCTGCTGAAAAGGTTTTTACTGTCACCAAGGAGAGAATAAAACATGCAGGGTGCCTCCAGGACCCACTTTGGGCCCCTTGCTCTAAACCAACAAGACATTTAGCAGAAGCTAACGCTAAAGTGCTGCATCAACGCAGAATTTAGAAATAAACTAATGCTAATTTCTCCTAAAGCGTTAACGTGATGTAACAGGAAAAAGAAAAGAAACTGAACTGATGTGGTTTTTATGTTCTTCAGAATAAGAGCATGAGTATAACAGTGATTCTTGAGAATAGGGACAAAATGGGTTTTAATTTTCCCTTTTTTTAATTATTTCTCAACTTTATGTATGTAAATATGACAAATAATGTATTGGAAATGTAAAGATGCTAAGGTGCAGGCTCGCAGTTGCAACATTTTTTTAAATTACATTTTTAATCGACCAGACCGAGAAAAATAAATATAAAATTATTTTTAAAATACCCTATTAGTGATATTTTTACTCATTTTACAGACAAATGCTTCTCAAGAAACAAAATAAATATTATTGAAAGCAAAAAACAAAAAGTCCATCTGACGGAGTTGACACAGAACTGAAGGTGGTGACAAACTAGTGAGTAAAATGAAAAACTTGGTACATGTGAAGTAATGCAATTTATGTAAAACACATTAAAATGAATTAACTTTACATTTAAGTGAGATTTGACAACAATTTCACTGAACGAGTCACAAAAACTCTGATGGAGTTGACGAAATGCCAAACTACCTCAATTTATATGATGTTATTCTGAAGGAGGCCATATTGTAGCTCGTCAGGTCCATTAAATATTTACAGTTTACCAAAATTAAGCTTTTATTTCGCAAAAATTTCATCAAAGTTTTGTAAATTGTCAGTTATGGAGTTGACACATCATGGTTGTGACAAACAACTTAGGAATAAAACAGAAGAAAAAACTAAAGAATAACTTAAGCTAACCGGAGCTAACTAGCCCTCCTAGCAAAGGAAGAGAAAAGACAACGTCATGGGGTCCTCAGAAGTTCTGGTGCCCCCCAATAATGCCTGATTTTGACAAAAACTAGGGACAAATTTCAATGGAGCTGGAAAATATAAAAATGATTTTTAATTCAATTTATTGATACTTTTATAATTATTTATATGACTACTTATACTTAATTGTCATAATATATAATTATAGGATTTCTTTAGTTGTTTTAACAGGCATCATCCAACGACTGCAATGTTTGAAATAAAAAAATATTCAGCAAACACCCGGAAAACATACATTGTTGTGCTCACATGACCCAGGTTAGTTTAGTCAGATATTTGAAAAAATTATATTTTGTGTTTATTTTATTCAAATTTCATGCTTTATCCATAGGACCTGTTTTGTCCCTATTCTCAAGAATCACTGATTAACGTCTAATTGAAGAATTCTTAAGTCCATAACCAAAACTTCAAACCAGATGTCAAACTTTATTTAACTGAAAGTTTACAACAAACTATTTATCTGGAAAAATAATTTAGAGTAAGTTATTAAACGTTTTCAAAGTTAGCTGAAGCTAATCAAAGCGAATTAGCTCTGCTATCAGCAGATTAGCGGACGTGCGCCCACCTCCTGATGCAGAATGAGGGGCTTTGATGTTAAGGTTTAATTTCTGTCTCTTAAGTCAAATAGTTTAGTACCCAGAGGAAAAGACGGGTCATTAATGTTCCTCAGGATGGTGGAAATATTTTCTATTTCATCTCCAACAAGGAATAAAATGCCAGACTCATTACATTTTGGTTTAATAAGTTTATTTCTTACTTTCAGCCCAGACATTTGAATATTTTGATCCTCTCGGTTTTCATAATTGATCTGAAAGTTGGTACAATCATTCATGTTTTCTAAACATATGCAGTGATATAAAACTAATTTCTCCAGACACAATGAAGCAGGACAGCAACACTCTGCTCAACTGAAGCTGTAGGTGAAATACAAGGTTCCCCCTTTGCTCAGATTGCACCGGACGTTGTAGGTTCCCCTCTTGATCACAGCTGTGCAGCTTCCCAGGTAATCATCGAAGGCAACGTCCTTGTCGTAAACTTTGACCGTCAGTCGGCCATTCAGCTTGGCATTGTAGTAATTAAAGCTCTGTGGCCATGAAGGATCTCGATTGCCCTGCACAAAAGGCGTTTGACCCATGTTGCTGAATCCGTAGTAGACTTTCACATAGCCGTCCGGTTTGCTGTACTTGTCAGGCCGCAGGTTTCGGGCCCTGAGGTTGGAGACCGTCAGGTAGGAGTGAGCCAGGCCCACACAGCAGAGCAGCAGGACGATGAGAGGAAGGCTGGAGGCCATGACTCAGGAAGCTGCAGACAAACACAACTTATCATAAGGTTGAGCTGATTCTGCTGCTGGCCTGAAACTGAACTGTTCAAACTCTCTCTGGGTTTCAGTTCCTTTCATCTGTCAGACTGAACTACCCTTAAAGCAGGGATGGACCTGTGTTAACAGCATGAAGCAGGCCAACACATCAACAGGCAACAGCAGTAAAGCCATTCATCACTTCTAGAAACTAAGGAAGAAAATAGTCAATGAAAAGAGAAAGTTTTACCTGAACAGGTGATCAGAGATCTGAGCTCCTTCTGCTCTGGTTCCTGCTTATAAAGACCAGAGGAGGAGACGCGTCTGATTTTATGACTTTATTGTTGTGTTCAGAGAAAGCATTGAAACTTTGTCATGTTGAAAAACAAAACCTTCAATAAAACATTTACTGCTGCTGAACGTCCCTGACCCTGGGAAATCTTTATTATTTTAAAACAGACATGAAGAACTCTGGCTCAACCCTGGAGCTGTGGATAATGTTTGCTCACCTGTCCAGGTGCCACATCCAATCAGAATATTGCACATAGATCCAGGGGCGTGCAGAGACATTTTGGGGGTCAGCCCAAGTGAAAATAGTATACTTTAGTAGTATTTAAATAGTATTAAATTACAACTAATAGTATATTTTAGTATACTATACATACTTTTTTGGAAAAACTTCAAGTTGTACTTAGAGTGTACTTAAATTATAATTTTTAAATATTTCAGAGCTTTATTATTATTTATTATTATCTTCCCTGCTTCAAATTTTTTCTTCTCTTTGTGGCGTTTTTTAAATAAATGAAAGTGTGCAATACCGCCACCATCTGGTCTGGAGTATAAACTGGAGCTAATGCCGTTGATTATAAGGTTTTACATCAAACATCTGAAAATTCATTGGGTATTTTCTTAAAAGTTACATCATGATTATCCTTTTTTATTGTATGCAATTTTAATAAATAGTAAAAGCTTGTTAAGGCACTTAAAATTCATATATATTCATTCATATTTTGTTCACTTAAAGTATACTTTTAATATATTAAAGTGTATTTTGGTACAATTATGTTTAAGTGTGTTTAAAGTACTAATTTTGAAATTGGTACAAGTGTATTTTTAGCATACTTCAGATATACTTATAGGTAGTACACTTAATAATTACTTAAAGTGTACTTTCACAAATGTAAGTATGTTTGAAGTATACTAAAGTATCCTTTTTTTCACCTGGGATTGGTTCACAAGCAGGAAGAAAAGGTGCCTTGTGCTGCATGTGGAGCTGCAGCTGCCTGGATGAATATTCAGACAAACTTTGAACATCATGTTTCAGATTAAGAGCCAAACAGGGTCTGATGTAGATGGGTAATAAAGTCTGAGGAAAGAACTTGACTCAAAACAAGATGCTGACAAAAACCTTTAGTCAGCAAAAAACCAAACTAGGTCAGAGCAGATCTGAAGTAAACAACGAGGTAAAGTTTAAGCTACAAGGTCAAAGAGTCACTTGGTAGTAAATTTAATCCCAGTTTACAATAAATCAGGAACAAAAATGTTGATGAATCATTTTTACTGCATAGATACTGGAACCTTTTCTCCGTTTCCCTGTAGCTTTACTGGCAGCACCGTAAACTTCAAGGTGGATTAAATTAAATAAAAACAGTCCAGATCATCCCTCAGTTCAAATGACTGTCAGTAAACTGATGTACGGAAACACAGCAGATGATAAATAAATAGTTTATTATTGTAACAGGAGCTGCAGAAAAACAAAAGCAGAATCAAGACAAAGATGAATATTTCCATTAATAACTGCTAAGAAACTAAATCAATATCTAATAAACAAACATCAAAACTGTTCATAAATTTCCCCTGAAGTTCAGGAAGGGAGTGAAAAGTGATTAAATTTGCTCCAATATTTATTCATTTCAATCCAACAGATTTTGCTTCGACTCATCCTGTGAAAATAATTATAAACTTTAACTGATGATTTAAAAAAAAAACTCCAAAAACCTTTATTGTGTTGCAATTAGTTTAATCATCCGATAAGAAAGCAATAAATGTTTTCACCAAACTATGGGGAAACTGAAGAAAAGAGAAAATCTCCACCAACAAAAAACTATTAAATTTCTTAGTTTCAAAAGTCGAGAATTTTCCACTTTTATATCCATAAAGTCAACATCTCTGTTTGTAAAAACTTAGTGCAGATATCCAGAAGAAATCAATGGCTTCCTGCAGGCAGAACCAATAATAAATGTTCAGTTGCTTCCATGTTTATGTTGCACATGTATCTGTTATTAACTTATAAATTTAATCTGGTTTTAACCCTTATAAGATCCAGTTCTGGAACATTACTACAAAGAAATGTACAAATGTTGACTTTTCTTCTGTTGTCTTGTTTATTTTTTATCCAAGTTTCCCCCCTTGCTAAGAAATATTTATTCATTGTACCAGATTATTCAAAAGAAGTCAGTAAAATGTCTTTTCAAATGTATTTTTTGTACAAATGGTTGTACAAAATGCAAATGTTTATGTTGTATTTAAAATAACAGTTTCATAAACTCTTATAACCCCCCAAAATCTAAAAACATATTTTCATTTCCAAAGTACTCCAAAAAACCTGCAAAACTCCTACAGATTTAGTGCATTTATTTATGCTTTACTGTTTAAATAATCTCATTAGATGTTATTTTAATAATCTCATTAGTTGGGTAAAAGTTGCGAACAGCAGTAATAATAAACATGTGAACTTGGGCCTGATCGGAGCCGCTTTCAGAGCTGTCTGGGTCTGGCTGCTGGGACGGTTCTGGTAGGTTCCCAGACTGGCCGGAGGGGGCGCTGTTGTTCCGCGCAGCATAAATCCATCGGGAGAAGAAGGATCAGAAGCTATGAGAACATTTGTGGAGATACATAGTGGGGAAAAATGATCAGTTAATGAAATAGAGCAGGGGTGTCAAACGTACGGCCCGCGGGCCGGAACCGGCCCGCCGAACGATTTAGTCCGGCCCGGGGGCTAAATGCATTATCATTATTCATGAAAAAACATATACTTCGTTTAAAGTAATTCTGAAAGTTAAGAGTGAGGAAGGTCAGGAGAAAATCAGCCCAATTGGGGTGTCAAGAGAAATGAAAAAGAAACTAGGAGACGTTGAAATGGTAAAGATTTAGAGAGACGGAAACCTATTGATAGAATGTAAGAATATAGAGAAAAGAATAAGGCCTTCAATGTGGATAATATATGTAAAAGAGCTGAGCTGGAGAAAACAATGTTGGGAGGAAATAAAACAATTAGAGGGGTGATCTATGGGATCCCTCTAGATGAGGATCTGGAAAAATTTAAGAGAAATATTGTTGGAGCAAAGGTGACTAATGTGAAAAGGCTGTGAAGAACTGTGGATGGTGAGAGAGTGGGGAGTCAGTCAGTCCTGGTGGAGTCTGAAGGAAAAGAGCTGCCAAGTAATATAAAAATAGGATTTATAAGTTTCCAAGTCAGACCTTATGTTCCTCCACCACTTCGGTGTTTTAAATGTCAAAGGTTTGGACACATTGCGGCAGTTTGTAAAGGAAAGCAGAGATGTCCAAAATGTGGGGAAGATCATAAAGAATGTAAGGAAGATGAACAAGAGAAATGTTGTAACTGTGGGGGAATCATAGGGTTACGTACGGAGGATGGGAGGTAAGGAAGAGGCTAAAGAAGCTGTGCAGATTAAAACATCTACAAATATAAGCTATGCAGAAGCTGTAAAAAATGTGAAGGAGCAGGAAAAAAGAGGTGGAGCAAATGGGGAGTCAAACAATACAGCAAACTAAAATACTAGCAGAAGAAAAGGTCACTTAGTGGAAAATCTAGTTTTATTCATAGCTTCTGTTATCAACTGTACTGATCAAGCTAAGCACAAAACCAGAAGATTAATATAATAGTGAGAGGAGCTGAAATATTCTTGGGCTTTAAGGAAGGAACATGGGAAGAAATAAATAAAAAGTTAGAGGTGGATAAGAAGTCGGGACCAGCAAGTGAAAGTAGTTTATGTTCATATTGCAATGGAGCGCTAGGAGTTTGGTAGCTAATGGACAGGAATTTAAAGGTTATATTGACCAGCTTGAAGTCCAACCGGATATAATATGTGTGCAGGAAACTTGGTTAAAAGTAACATTAGATTTTGTGATTAGAGGATATGATGGTATAAGAAGAGATGGAGACGAGGGAGGGGGAATATTTATAAAACCAGGGATAAAATATCAGCTTTTAGGAAAACAACTAGAATTCATAGTAATTGAGTTCTGGGAGCAGGGAAGTAAATTTAAAATAATAAATGTTTATAATCCATGTAAATCGTTATCGGCTGAAATAATGGTGGGATTATTAGATTATTTGGAGGGGAGAGTAATTTGGTGTGGGGATTTCAATGCTAATAGTTCACTGTGGGGTAATAGTGATGATAAAAATGGGCAGGTTATAGAAGAAGTGATGGAAATGAAACATTTAGTTTGTATTAATGAGAGAAGGGGAACAAGAATCAATATAAGAACGGGGATGGAATCAACTATTGATCTAACAATTGTATCAATGATATAGCTGGTATTTGTGATTGGTCAGTTGATAAAGAAACTACAGTAGGTAGTGATCATTATCCTATAACTATAAGGGTAGGAATAATTGGAAATAAGTATAAAAATAGTGGGAAGAGATTGAACTTTAATAAGGCAGATTGGAGTAAGTTTAGATATTTGAGTCAAATGTATTTAGAAAAGGTAGATTTTAAAATGCATATAAATGAAGTAAATGAAAGAATCTCAAAGATAATAACAGCAGAAAACTATTAAAACGTCAGGGAGTATTAATGATAAGAAAAAGGTGCCATGGTGGACAAGTGAGTGTAAGGAAGCAATTAAATTAAGAAATAAAGCCTTGAAGGTATTAAAACATAACCCAGTTTATATGAACTTATTGATTATAAAAGGAAGCAAGCAGCAGTAAGGAGGATTATAAAGAAAGCTAAGAGATTATTGGAGACATTTTAGTAGTTCAATAGGGAGAGATACAAAAACTGAGAAGATTTGGAAAGTAATTAAAAAATGAAAGGTATTAAAAAGAGTTTGATTATCCTGTATTAAAAGTAGAGAATGTTAATATAATTAGAGATGAGGATAAAGCTGAGGTATTGGCAAGATTATTTAGTAAGATACATAGCACAAATAATATTAGCAAAGAGGGAAGAAAAGGAAGAGAATATACGGTACTTAAGTATAAAAATTTAATACAGAGTGATGAAGAAATAAATCATTTTTGAATGTTGAGTTTACCAAAGTGGAATTGAATTGTGTGTTTAAAAAGACCAAAAATACAGGAAAGATAAAATCTGGTATAGAATGATAAGTCAACTCAGTGATAAGTCAAAAGATATAATATTACAATTATTTAATAAAATCTGAGAGGGAAAATGACCAGAGTTATGGAAGGAATCTATTATTGATTATTATTATTTGCCCATAAAGCAGCAGGATGTACATTCAATCAAACATCTCCTGGCATGTCTAGGTGACATTAAAGCTTGGTTGGCCTTGAACTTTTTAAACTTTAATGAAAACAAAACAGAGGTGATAGTGTTTGGACCCAGTGGCTCCTGTGAGCCCTCCTCTGTTGACCTGGGACCTTTGGAGGAATATTTTAAACCTTTAAGGTGGACAGTGATTTTAAATTGGACACCCAAATTAGAGCCGTGGTTAAGACCAGCTTTTATCATTTAAGGCGATTGGCATCAGTGAAATCTTTTCTTTCCAGGCAGCATTTTGAAACGGTGATCCACGCTTTTATTTCAACTCGATTGGACTACTGTAATGCACTTTATCTGGGAGTCAGTCAGGCGCTGCTCTCACGTCTGCAGCTAGTACAAAATGCTGCTGCACGACTTTTGACAGGAACTCGAAAGAGGGAACATGTGACCCCTGTCCTGGCCTCACTTCACTGGCTGCCTGTATATTTTAGGATTCATTTTAAAATTCTTATGTTTGTTTTTAAATCATTGCATAATCTTGCCCCGGCTTACCTCTCTGAGCTTCTTCATCCCTACGTACCCTATCAGTCTCTCAGGTCAGCAAATCAGCTGCTCATGGAGGTACCGAGAACAAAAAGGAAGCTCAGAGGGGACAGGGCTTTCTCTGTCATGGGCCCCAAATTATGGAATGACTTACCTTTGCAGATCAGAGAGGCTCCTTCTCTGTCCACTTTTAAAGTTCATCTTAAAACCCATCTATTTTACTTGGCTTTCAACACCAGTGGGATCTAGTTTTAAATTGTATATTTTTGTTTTTAAACTGTTTTTAATTACTTTTTATTATGTTGTGTTTTTAAATTGTACAGCACTTTGTATCAACTGTGGTTGTTTTAAAGTGCTTTATAAATAAAGTTGGTATGGTATGGTATGGTATTATTGATTATTGATAGCTAAACCAGGAAAAGATCATTCAAAACCAGAAAGTTATAGGCCAATAGCTTTAACTTCAAACTTATGTAAAATAATGGAAAAATTATTAATAATAGATCAGTGTATTATTTAAATAAAAGGGATATATTTCTAATGATCACAGTGGTTTTGGTAAAGGGAGGAGCACTAATGACTCAACGTTATGTCTGGAGCAGGAAGTTAGAAGAGCTCAAGTAAACAAGGAAACTGTAGCGGCAGAATTTATCGATACTGAAAAAGCATCTGATATGATGTGGGTGGAGGGCTTATTAATTAAATTACACAAATTGGGGATCAAAGGAAAATATATGAATGGATTAAAGACTTTTTAACAAACAGGAAATTACAGGTAAGAATTGGTGAAGCAGTTTCAGGTAAATATGTAGTGGAAAATGGAACGCCACAGGGGAGCATCATAAGCCCATTATTGTTTTCTGTTATGATAAATGACATATTCAGAAATATTGGAAAGGATGTGGGTTGTTCACTGTTTGCAGATGATGGAGCAACATGGAAAAATGTTGAGTTTATAGTAAAGAAATGACAAAAGGTCATTATTGATATAGAGTTGTGGGAACTGCAATGGGGATTCAAATTCTCAGTGGATAAAACTAAAGTAATTATATTTTCTCAGAAAAAAACAAACAATAAAATTAAAATTATATAATCAAAAAGTAGAGCAGGTAAAGAGCATAAAATGTTTAGGTTTGTGGTTTGATGAAAAATTAAAATGGAATATTCACATCAAAAAGATTGTAGATAAATGTAAGAGAAAGTTGAATATATTGAGGTGTTTGGCTGGTAGTGAATGGGGGCAGACAGACAATCGTTAAAACAGATTTATACAGGGATGATAAGATCCAACTTTGATTTTGGTTGTTTAGTTTACAGTTCAGCAGCTAAAACTCATCTGGATAAATTAGACAGTATTCAACATCAAGCATTAAGATTGTTTACTGGAGCCTTCAAAACAACACCTACAGCAGCATTAGAAATAGAAACAGGAGAAACGCCATGGTGTAAGCTAGCTAAATTAGCCTCCTGGAGGCTAATTGTACCTGTACACTGTACCTGTGCTTAATACGTTTAATTAGCCATGATAGTCACATAATAGTGTTTATAAGCCTGCTTGTTGTTGCCACTTTCTAAAATTGGAGGGTTGCTAAAAACATCTGTGCCGCTCGGCTGTGATAATCTTTAAAGTTTTGTTTATGAACCCTGTCTGAATACACTGATTGCAGCCAGATCATTTACTTGAATTAACAACTTTACCAACTAGAAAATGGCACAGAATAAGAATATTGTTTCCACTCTGATTGGCTGCTGTTAGGCTTACTAATTTTAAGTTGAATATCCATTGCATTTTTCTTAGACACCTGTGAAAATAATTTCTATTCACATGGCTTTTTGTTCTCTGGGAAATTATTTTTGATGATAAAAACAGAAATAAGCATAAAAATCAAAACATCTACAATAATGATGGTAACATTAATAATAAAATAATAGTCAGTGAAAAGTAGCCTACAAATTCTTTGGTGGGGGCGGTGAGGGACCTGGATGAAGGCTGGGGGGCGCTGGCCCAAAAAGGTTGAGAAACACTGGTCTAAACAAAGTAAATCCTCATGAAGATTTTATCAACCTGCCTATGATTTCACTGCAGACCTTCAACTTCCTGGTTCTGCTGCTCTGAAAGAAAAAACTACAACCCACATGAGCTGTGACGTCATCAGTTACGCAACATCCGTCATATTTACTTTCGGTTTGAATTACACTGTTAAGGTGCGACTCTGATCAGGTTGTTGGATCTTTATTTGTTGTTCAGATGTTTTTCTTTGACTCTTTTGATCGTTTGAACAAATTGTAAGTTTGATTTGTTTACTTGAACTTTGTCTTCAGGAACTTTCCTGTTTCTTTCTGCTCTCTAAAGTTTGGAGAAAAGATTCACTGCTTATTTCAGCTCAAAGTTTCATCTCTGCTGATTGAAGGTCAGAATTATATTACTGATGAACTGGAATCAAAATGATAAAAGGACGATGTTTCTATGATTTATTCTCTGAAAAATCTGCTTCATGTTTTTATTATCTGTAATCAAACTCTGGTCTCCACCATCAAGGTCAAAAACAACAACTTGTTGCTTCCTTTCAAAGTAAAATATCTATATAATCTTTGAAGCAGAATATAATCCAATCACTGCAAATGATTAATTATTTGTTAATCCACTTGTAGAGATTAATAATGAACTAAAATCCTTCCTGTTGTTCAGGTTGAATCAGTGAATGTAAATGTTGCTCCATGTCTCCATCTAGTGGACTGATAGTAGAAGTGCAGCAGCTGATGCAGCTTCCTCTGCCTCTCTGCTGTCTGACTGCATTCACCTGACACTGATATGAAGCAGAGAAGAAGAGCCAATCAGAGGAGGAGCAGCTGATCTTTTTCCAGCACTAATGATGTAAAGGATGATCAGAGTTGATGTGCAGATGAATGATGTGTGTTTCCTCTGCAGGTGAAGCTAGAAAGTGTGTGTGAGCTGATGTGAATTCAGCAGCATGGATCAGTGTGAGGACAGAGAGGAGGGAGTCCCTCCCTCTAAAACCACTCTGTGTGGGGAAGATGAGAGCCAGAGCAAAGGTCAGAGGTGAGGTCACCATCTCTAACTGTCCACAGCCCTTTTCACACAACATTCACTATATCAGGCCAAAACAGACGTGGTGATGAAGCTGCTGCTGCTCCTCTTTGCTGCTTCATCCAGACTGAACAGATTCAGTTTTAATCATCATGTTTATGTCAGGATCCATCAGAGACTCAGACCAGAACCAGAACCAGAACCCAGCTGTGTGTCCTTTAAGAGCGACAGGTCAAAGGGTCCGATCATTAACTTTAAATCTCCTGGATCTCCACCATCAGAGAGGTGAGCTGTTTCTAACTGCTGTAAACTGAACCAGTAAGTTTCAGATGTTCCCAGTTATATTTACAGAGTTTTGATCCATTATCTAAACCAGCTGCTCTGTTCTAATGAAAACACCTTCATATCTTCATCTCTGGGTGATGATGATGATGTTCTGCTGCTTCCTGGCTCCATGTCAGACTAACAGTGGGACACATTTCCACCAGCCACTGGGAAATACCTGGTAAACCAGTCTGGTCCATCAGGACTTGGTTCCTGTGTGCATTGTGAGATCAGTTCAGCAGGAAGGAAAGCTTCATGATGTGGTTGGTGAGATCTGCTGGAACTCAACCAGACTGAGCTGATGTGGACCATCAGAGGTTCTGCTGGTTCTTAGTGGATCAGCAGGAACATTAAATCTTTACTTGGATCATCTGGTTCACTGCTCACATCCAGATATCACTTCATGGACCTTTACCTTCTGATTGTCTCTGTGTGGACAGATATAATGTGAGCTCACTGGCTTCCAGGATCTACAGGATCCATTTTAAATCCTCTAGAACATCCAGGAGAGGATCCCACATGGACACACCCACATATCTCAGAGCTCCTCCATGTCCACATCACCTCAGATCCAGTCATCAGAACCTGATGGATGTCCCACACTGTCCTGAAGACCTGTGTGGACAGAGCCTTCACTTCCACTGTCCCCAAGCTCTGGGACTCTGTCTCCACCAGCATCAGATCTGCTGACAGTGTGGACAGTTTGAAGTCCAAGTTCAGCACCAACTTTTTAAAATGTCTACTGGTGATTCTGGTGTTACTGGTCTTCATCCTTGTAGTTCATCTTCCTCTTTCTAACTTCTTTGTATTGTGTTCATGTGATGCTCTGTTTTCTGCTTTAATGTGACACTCTTAGTTATTTTATTAGTAAATATTGCTGGATGAATATTTCCTGCCTTCCTGATTGTTCCTGGTTCCTCCACAGAGTGGACCAGCAGAGCTCAGAGGTTCCCAGTGGTCCGTCTGCCCAGCAGCATCAAACACAGCTGGACTCCATATTTATGGTCTGTACATGAACAACAACTACTTTTCCATGGTTCTGTTCACAGTCGTCTCCATGCTGCACTTTGTAGACCAGAGGACTGTCAGTCTGTCCAACATCCATCTGGTGTTTGGCTCCATGATTTCAGTCTGATGTTTCCTTCATCTATTATTCTGTTCCAGCTGCTGGAGGAAAACATTGTCACTTTTGTGAAGAACGAGCTGAAGAAGATCCAGAAGGTTCTGAGTCCAGATTACCCAGAATGCTTAGAGACTCAGAGAGAGGATGATGAGGTGTTGAGAGGTGATGATGAAGAGCAGAGGAGGAGCAGCAGAGAGGCAGTGATGAAGATCACACTGAACTTCCTGAGGAGGATGAAGCAGGAGGAGCTGGCTGACCGTCTGCAGAGCAGTAAGAGGATTTCTACAAAGATTTGACCTGATGGATAAATGACACATTTACTGATGTCTGAAGAAATGGAATCACATTTATTTAAATCATCTTCAGAAGGTATTTTTGTTTCATCTCTGATTTTACTTTTTGTGTTATTTTAGAACATCTTGCTGCAGTTTGTCATCATCAACTTAAATCTGGTCTGAAGAAGAAGTTCCAGTCTGTGTTTGAGGGGATTGCTAAAGCAGGAAGTCCAACCCTTCTGAACCAGTTCTACACAGAGCTCTACATCACAGAGGGAGGGACTGGAGAGGTCAATGATGAACATGAGGTCAGACAGATTGAAACAGCATCCAGGAAACCACACAGACCAGAAACAACAATCAGACAAGAAGACATTTTTAAAGTCCCACCTGGAAGAGATCAACCAATCAGAACAGTGATGACAAAGGGAGTGGCTGGCATTGGGAAAACTGTCTTAACACAGAAGTTCACTCTGGACTGGGCTGAAGACAAAGCCCACCAGAACATCCACTTCATATTTCCATTCACCTTCAGAGAGCTGAATGTGCTGAGAGAGAAAAAGTTCAGCTTGGTGGAACTTGTTCATCACTTCTTTACTGAAACCAAAGGAATCTGCAGCTTTGAACACTTCCAGGTTCTGTTCATCTTTGATGGCTTGGATGAGAGTCGACTTCCGCTGGACTTCCACAACAAGGAGATCCTGACTGATGCTACAGAGTCCAGCTCAGTGGATATTCTGCTGACAAACCTCATCAGGGGGAAACTGCTTCCCTCTGCTCTCCTCTGGATAACCACACGGCCTGCAGCAGCCAATCAGATCCCTCCTCAGTGTGTTGGCATGGTGACAGAGGTCAGAGGGTTCAATGACCCCCAGAAGGAGGAGTACTTCAGGAAGAGATTCAGAGATGAGCAGCAGGCCAGCAGGATCATCTCCCACATGAAGACGTCACGAAGCCTCCACATCATGTGCCACATCCCAGTCTTCTGCTGGATCACTGCTACAGTTCTGGAGGATGTGTTGGAGACCAGAGAGGGAGGAGAGCTGCCCAGAACCCTGACTGAGATGTACATCCACTTCCTGGTGGTTCAGACCAAAGTGAAGAAGGTCAAGTATGATGGAGGAACTGAAACAGATCCACACTGGAGTCCAGAGAGCAGGAAGATGATCGAGTCTCTGGAAAAACTGTCTTTTGATCAGCTGCAGAAAGGAAACCTTATCTTCTATGGATCAGACCTGACAGAGTGTGGCATCGATATCAGAGCAGCCTCAGTGTACTCAGGAGTGTTCACACAGATCTTTAGAGAGGAGAGAGGGCTGTACCAGGACAAGGTGTTCTGCTTCGTCCATCTGAGTGTTCAGGAGTTTCTGGCTGCTCTTCATGTTCATCGGACCTTCATCAACTCTGGAGTCAACCTGATGGAAGAAACACAAACATCTAAAAAGTTTTTATTATTTAATAAACCTAAACTAAAGTCTCTCCATCAGAGAGCTGTTGACCAGGCCTTACAGAGTCCAAATGGACACCTGGACTTGTTCCTCCGTTTCCTCCTGGGACTTTCACTGCAGACCAATCAGAGACTCCTACAAGGTCTGCTGACACAGACAGGAAGTAGCTCACAGACCAATCAGGAAACAGTTCAGTACATCAAGGAGAAGATCAGTGAGAATGTGTCTGCAGAGAAAAGCATCAATCTGTTCCACTGTCTGAATGAACTGAATGATCGTTCTCTAGTGGAGGAGATCCAACAGTCTCTGAGTTCAGGAAGTCTCTCCACAGATAAACTGTCTCCTGCTCAGTGGTCAGCTCTGGGTTTCATCTTAGTGTCATCAGGAAAAGATCTGGATGTGTTTGACCTGAAGAAATACTCTGCTTCAGAGGAGGCTCTTCTGAGGCTGCTGCCAGTGGTTAAAGCCTCCAACAAAGCTCTGTAAGGACACACATTGTTACTGCAGGTATTGTTGATGGGTAGAAATCTGCTAATTATGAGTTAAATATTCATGTTTCAGTTTATATTTTGGTGCTTTGTCTCTTCAAAGTGTCCCACTGGGGGGGATGAGCAAGAAAGAAACAGACTTCCTTCAGCAGCTGAACATAATGTTACATATTCAAGCAGCAAAACTCCTCCACTTTATGTTAACATTGAAATGGATTAATATAGTTAATTGTGTCATTTTATAATTCTCTTTCCAACCTCCTTGTTACCTGTAGTTCTGTCATTTAAGGCTGGAGGCCCAACTACCCAGATAGCACAGAATGATTGAAACAACATTGAATCAATGTCAGCCAGAAACATTGAATCAACGTTGAACGCTGACATTGAAACAACATTGAAAGTGGTCGGTGACTTGTATGTTGAATCAACGTTAGGGTTTCAACCATAACTGACATTATATCAATGTTGATTCAACCATCATCTGTATGTCAACTTGTATGTATATTTGTGTTGATAGTACATTGAATCAGTTATGAATCAATGTTGATTCTACATTATATCAATGTTGAGTCAACCATCATCTGAACGTGGATCTGCATGCATATTTGTGTTGATTCTACATTGAATCAATGTTGATTCAACACTCATTTGACTGTGGATCTGCATGCACATTTGTGTTGATTCTACATTGAATAAGTTAGGAATCAACGTTCATTCAACCATCAGCTGAACGTGGATCTGCATGCAGATTTGTGTTGATTCTACATTGAATCAATGTTGATTCAACACTCATTTGACTGTGGATGTACATGCAGTTGTTTTTATATTGAATGAAAGCTAAGGATTTATGTACATTTTACATCTGATAGGTCTACATCATAACATGCCACTAAAAGTTTCTTTACTGGTGTTAAACACTATTATTGGCAGATGATGCGTAAACTGTGTACAAAAGGTTAAAAATGACAACATGGGTTTGATTTAACATTTTATTTAAGAAAAGAGGGACAGATCTTTAAACATATTTGATTCCTTTTTGACTGTCAAAACAACAGTATGTTGTCCACAGAAGAACAGAGTCCATGAAGTTAAGCTTTGTACTGTATGAAGTAGGGAAACAGTACAAGTTGTGGTATCCCCAGTTTGACTCTGGTTGGCGTCACTTTGATTCCTTGCGATGTCTTCCTCTCATTCTGGCGCATAATGGAGCCACTTCTTGACAATTTTGCTGCAGTCCTCAAGAGTCAGCTTTCGGTCAAACTGCAGAGCAACAGCTGAAAAAAATAAAAGTGAGGAAGGTGCCAGTTAGAAATATGATAAACATTTGAAAAGTTCTGAAACACAATGAAAGATTAAACAGTGTACTGGTTACAGGTCTGAGAACAAATACAAACCATATAGTTCCCCATGTAAACTCACTGTTAAATTAATATCTTAATCCTTCATTAATATTTATCTTAATGTTTACATATACAACTGCATTTACCCATCAAGCTGCAGTATAGTGTAGGATTTATGATATTGATATTAAATCAATATTTAAAATAAAGGGCTGTTTATCAGAAAACCTAACAATAAAACTCAGGGAGGATCAGGTTTATTTAACACACCAGAAACAAATAAATCGAACAAAAGGTGATTTATAGTGTAGTTGGAAAAATTATAATTTATACAGAATAAACTTCCATCAAATAGCTGGTTCAATCTTCCATCAACTACAAATATTTCCAAATAAGTTGATTAAATTCCTTAAAAAGTGTCTATATGCTAATAAAGATCCCACACAAGTAACAATAGTCCAGTTCAATTTAACCAGTTACCAATCCAAGGATCAACAGACTGAATCAGTCATTAGCAGGTTTAGTTCAGTGTTTCACCTGCCTTACATGTTAAGTGTTTCCCTTCTGCCTCACCTGGATTGAATCTGTGGATGATTAACAACCTTCTGCACTTCTTGATGGCTGCAGACAGTCATGTAATCATCCAACTCAGCTGTTCTGGTACAGAGGCTCATTTAAGCACGACCCTAAGCATATCATAATAAAAAGTTAAAAACAAGTGATTACTATCACAACAATTTAAAGCCCACCTGGACCAGCCAGCCTTACACTTCCTTGTCCACCACATGTTCTCCCAGACCAAACAATAGGCCCCGCCCTATTTTAAAAACTCAAATCCCACAAAATCTCGCAGGATTTCATACTTAGGCCTGGAGTGGTGGGTAGGATGAAAATAATACAAAAGGAGACATGACCTCAATTATTAAAAATATCCGTTTTGCCCCAAAATAACCAGGATTACTATGGGCACAAAACAATGCCCTTATTTTTCAATAAACACATTTAAGATCAAAGTAATATTGAAAAACTTACCATAAAAGTGCTCAGCAGAGAATTCAATTCAGAAGCCAGTAGCAAACAAGCCAGCAGCAAAGTGGCTTTTTGGTTGGGACAAACCACAAGTGTAAAATTGGGGAGGTGGACTGTACAACTCCTAGTACAGACTTGTAGATGTTTTTGTGTCAACACATTATGCACAGTAGTAATAATATTTACAGACAAGTAAGAAAATGTACAGAAAGGAATCACAACCCACTGTTCTCAACATGTAGTGCTTAATTTGAAACATGATTAACCCCCACCTAGTAATAAAATGTTCTGACCCAGAGCTCAAGGAGGGGGAGGGAAGAAGGAATGAGAGGGGGTAAAGAGGAGAAGGTTGGGAGGAGCGGCTGGGTGGGGGAGGCTTGGGAGGGAGTAGGGGGAGATGAGGAGGTTATGAGGGATGCAACAAACTGCCCAGATTGCACACAACAGTAAATAAACGTTGAATTATAGTTAGAATGGTTGATTTTTGGTTGAGGTCAACAACTGACGGTTGATCAACCATCAAACAACCATCCACCTCCAGCCAAGTAACCAATGTTGAAACTGTGTCATTGAGTCAATGTTGTTTTGTGGTTGAAATCTAATGAATGAAATGCTAATGTCTGATCAACGACTGATCAATGTTGAATCAATGTTGAATCAATGTCAGCTCTTTTGCCACACCCCTTCCCCTCCTCTCCTCCTCATCAGAGCTCTGGGTCAGAGCATTTTATTAGTGAGTGGGGGGTATTACATTCTAAATTAACCTCTGTAAAGGATAGTGGGTGAAGATTCATTTCTGTACATTTTCTTTCTTTTTCATAAAAAAGTCCTACTGACCATTTGTGTGTGATATATTGACACAAAAACATCTACAACTTACTACAAGGAGTAAGGAGTGGAGCAGTCCACCCCCACCATTTACATGAGTGGGATGTCCCAAACACACAGCCACTTCGCTGTTGGCTTGTTGGCAAAAGATGTTAATTCAATGTTGAATTGCCATCATGTGCAATCTGGGCAGGCGCAGAGCTATGGGGGGGGCTTAAATATCTGATTATAGACTGAGAAAGTCTACCGCCTGTTGAGAAAGGTCTATTTAATGTTAAAGTTACTTTCCCTCAATGGAATATATACTAGTCAGTCCCAGTGACCGTTTCACTCACGGTTTAGCCGATGTGTGTCCTGGGTAAAGATCAACCAAAAAACGCAGACCAACCTCCCCGCCCCTCGCTCAACAGTTTCTGGTAGCGCAGGCGATAAACGTCAGGGGCCTGGTGATTCATTAGGGGTCCGGTAATTAGCCCCGCCCCCCGGCCCAACGCTGACTTGTTCCGCTAGTGAATCTGGGTACAGAACAGAATCACAACTCAGTGTTGTCAACACATAGTGCTTAAGTTAAAACGTGATTAACCCTCACCTAAAAGGGGTTGTGCTGTGGTGGCGCAGGGGTTAAGCACAAACCACAATCAAGGACTCAGTCCTCAACACAGCTGTCACAGGTTCAATTCCTGACCTTGGCAACCTTTGCTGCATTACCCACTTTCCTGTCAATTAACTATCAAATAAAGGCCACTAGCCAAAACAATCTTTTAAAAAATAAAATGTGAAAAATGAAAAACCCTCACTTAAAATTAAAGTTGTTTCACCCGATTGAGGGGTAGATGGGCCCAGGTGGGGGGAAAGAGGTGTGTGTGTGTTTTTGGCGGGTGGAGGGAAGGGGGTTGGGCGTTTGAATGGCAGGCGGTGGTGAGGGGTGCAAAAAACACCTGAACACTTTGATTACTAGTTTTTCCCCAAACCTTATCCTCAAGGCAAACTGACCTGCATGCTTTCAGTTCAGCAAAACCTTGTTAATCAAATGTTAATTAAAATCATGTGTGCTGAATTAGGGAAATGGCTAAAACTTGCAGGGCAGTGTGCCTGGTGCCGGTGCTGAAAAACACTGGATTCGATGTGGCATTTCAATCAATGAATGTTAATTGGCTAGAATTGAATGGTTGTTTGATGGTTGATCCAGCTTCTGTCGTTGACCTGAACCATACATGCAGCCTTTGTGATCATAATTCAACATTAAATTAACATCGTGTGCTATCTGGGTAGTTCTTCCCCAAACCTTGACGTCAATCAAACTGACCTGCGTTTTTTCAGTTCAGCAAAACCAGACGTCAATTAATATCATGTGTGTTGAATTAGGGAAATGCCTAAAACTTGTAGGGCCTGGAGGACCAGTGCTGAAACACACTGGATTCGACGTTGGCATTTCATTTATTTGATGTCAACCACAAAACAACATTGATTCAATGACACAGTTTCAACATTAGTTAATTGGCTAGAATTGAATGGTTGTTTTATAGTTGATCCACCATCAGTTGTCGACCTCAACCAAACATGCAACCTTTGTGATGATAATTCAACATTGAATTAACATATTTTCCAACAAGCCAACAGCGAAGCAGCTGTGTGTTTGGGACATCCCACTCATGTAAACGGTGGGGGTGGACCGCTCCACTCCTTGTAGTAAGTTGTAGATGTTTTTGTGTCAATATATCACACACACACAGTCAGTGAGAATTGTTATGAACAAGTAAGAAAATGTACAGAAAGTAATCACCACCGACTATCCTCTACAGTGCTTAATTTAAATGTGATAACCCCCGCTCAGTAATAAAATGCTCTGACCCAGAGCGCTGATGAGGAGGAGAGGAGGGGAAGGGGTGCGGCAAAACAGCTGACATTGATTCAATATTGATCAGATGTTGATCAGACATCAGCATTTCAGTCATTAGATTTCAACCACAAAAAAACATTGATTCAATGACACAGTTTCAACATTGGTTACTTGGCTAGAGATGGATGGTTGTTTGATGGTTGATCCACCGTCATTTGTCGACTTCAACCAAAAATCAACGATTCTAACTATTTTTCAACGTTGATTTAACATCATGTGCTATCTGGGTATAGAATGAACCAGTTCACAACAAATACAAAGGTTGTGTAAAATCAGATGGTTCCTTCTCTGTCCAATAAAACATTGTTGATTTGAAAGAACATAAATCCTGATGAATAGTTTAATACCAGATTTTCCTCCCTGTCTCCTCAGACTGAGTGTCTGTAACCTCTCAGAGAGAAGCTGTGAAGCTCTGTCCTCAGTTCTCAGCTCCCAGTCCTCCAGTCTCAGAGAACTGGACCTGAGTAACAACAACCTGCAGGATTCAGGAGTGAAGCTTCTCTCTGCTGGACTGAAGAGTCCAAACTGCAACCTGGAGACTCTCAGGTAAAATGTGACCAATCCTGGTGAAACCAGATTTCTGTCCTTTACCTGCTTTCAAAGATGATGTAATTATTATTTGATATAATAATTGATGTCTGACTGTGACATGGTTAACCTGCTAAATCTCAACACATAATAATGGATCATTTTCATTTCCTCCAGGCTGAAAGAATCATAAAGAAAGTTATTAAGAAAAGTGGAGGTCAGGCTTCCACTGATAGTGTAACTCTGGATTATTGACAGAACAAAGGAGATTATTGCAGATCTTTCCAACCAGCAGCTGTCAGACTTTCTCAACCATTGATGGGGAAATGTTGATTTTTATCATCTACAAAAGGAAATACAGTTTTATTAATATTTCAAAGTATTAACAGTTTAAGCTCCAGTTTCTTGACTTTTTTCCTCTCCTATAAATGTCCAGTTCAGACCTTGGGCTCTACCTCAATGTTCTCATCATGTGATGAATTGTGTGTCTGCAGCTTATCAGGCTGTTTGGTCTCAGAGGAAGGCTGTGCTTCTCTGGCCTCAGCTCTGACCTTTAACCCCTCCCATCTGAAAGAGTTGGACCTGAGCTACAATCATCCAGGAGACTCAGGAGTGAAGCTGCTGTCGGCTGGACTGAAGGATCCAGACTGGAGACTGGAAGCTCTCAGGTATGGAGGAACCTGCTGCAGGAGCAGAGAAGGTCTGATAGAGGAGGAAGAGGAGAAACGTCTTTAGTCTGATGGGAAACATTTAGTTTGCTAGTTATATATTGAGATTGGAGCCATGAGATTTATAAATGAAGGAATAACATGGTAAAAATATGACTTGTTATTCTGATTCCTGATTTTCTCTCTTAACAGGCTAAACAACTCAAGTTATTTCTGTTATTTTTGACTTTGTAACTTTGCAAACAACATCCCATTTAAAATGTTGGAATCTTTCACATGGTGCTGAAAGAACCCAGGAAACCAACCCAACTACTCAAACTACAATGACATGGTAGTCAGAGCAGCAGGGGGCCAAATATAGCTCCATGTGGAACCAAGAGGTTGGAGAGAGAAAATCTGTTTAAACTGTTTCCTATCAGAGTTCAGTTTGTCTCTCTGTCTTCACATCATGGGGGGGCGGGGCTTCCACTGATTGGTCTACTGAGAAAATACAACGAGCTGATTGGCTGATAGACAGGAAGTTAAAAATATGCAGATTAATGACATCATGAAGCTGATAATCTTATCATTGAAGATATATGGCTGAGAGCAAATGTAGATTTTATAATAAGTGGAAATGGTTAAGTGAGGAGGATGAGCAACATCTAGAAAAGTTGATCTACATCCAGAGAAACGAGTAGAGGATCTGATCTAGAACACAACTAATATCAGTCAGAAGCTTCTTCAAATTCATTGTAATGGAGGCTACAAGAGATCTTTCCTGCCCACAGCATCATCATCTAACATTTAATTTCCCTTTGGGATCAATAAAGCATATTTGAATTTTAATACAGCAATAGAAAGAATAATAAATTAGTTGAAACCTACTAGACATAACTCTTCCAAACATTAGATTAGAATCAGTGTGAGCCTCCACAGCAGCCAGACTCCATCAGCCAACTGTTGCCTGGTCTCTGATTCTCCCACTTTGTATTTATTTCACTAAGACTCCCAGAACCACTTTATGACCAGATTTGGGTTTAATAAAACCTTTGTTAAAAATGTAATCTGGTCTGGACTTCATATGTCGTGTGTCTTGTGTGATGACAGAAGGACTTTAACATTTTAGGAGCACATTCCTTCCCAAAAAAACTGCTTAATAACATACTAGGAGAATCACTCAATGCTGTAATATTAGTGACCACAGTTTTACTCTCTTAAAGTTTGTTTGACACCACCATTTTGAGAGGCACCTTTAGTGTCAGGTTGGGGCGTTTCCCCATCTTTAACATTTGACCAGTGCAAAGTTTTGGTTGTGTCTGAGTGTTTTGTTTTCTCCATTAGTTGTGTCATACTTTTTGTTTCTCAAATGGAGTTTTGTTTGGAACACATTTGGGACAATCCTACTACTGACCAGTATGACTGTTGGATAAAAGAACAGCTTCTTCAACTGCTGCTCAGTTTTCCATCTCTGTATCCAAAGAGTTGAAAAAGATAAAGATGAAATCTGAGATTCTCTCTGCTTTGATTCAAGTTAGTGTTTTTCCTCAAACTAAGCCTGATGCTGATCTTCAACCAGCTTTGATTCTCAGGATTGACACTGGATTCATTAAGTTCATTGTTGCATTTTATAGTTCTCTTGCCTTGCAAGTTTTCTTGCTGCCTGTAGTTCAGTCCTTCCAGACACCCAACTATAGAATAAACTAGATCTGAAAAAAGGCACAAAAAGACATGAAACAAGACACAACCTTCAGGCTTTCCCAGAAGATCATAAATCCTGATGAATAGTTTAATACCAGATTTTCCTCCCTGTCTCCTCAGACTGAGTGTCTGCAACCTCTCAGAGAGAAGCTGTGAAGCTCTGTCCTCAGTTCTCAGCTCCCAGTCCTCCAGTCTCAGAGAACTGGACCTGAGTAACAACAACCTGCAGGATTCAGGAGTGAAGCTTCTCTCTGCTGGACTGAAGAGTCCAAACTGCAACCTGGAGACTCTCAGGTAAAATGTGACCAATCCTGGTGAAACCAGATTTCTGTCCTTTACCTGCTTTCAAAGATGATGTAATTATTATCTGATATAATAATTGATGTCTGACTGTGACATGGTTAACCTGCTAAATCTCAACACATAATAATGGATCATTTTCATTTCCTCCAGGCTGAAAGAATCATAAAGAAAGTTATTAAGAAAAGTGGAGGTCAGGCTTCCACTGATAGTGTAACTCTGGATTATTGACAGAACAAAGGAGATTATTGCAGATCTTTCCAACCAGCAGTTGTCAGACTTTCTCAACCATCGATGGGGAAATGTTGATTTTTATTATCTACAAAAGGAAATACAGTTTTATTAATATTTCAAAGTATTAACAGTTTAAGCTCCAGTTTCTTGTGTGTTTTCCTCTTGTGAAAATGTCCAATTCAGACCTTGGGCTCTACCTCAACGCAGCGGCGTTGGATTCATTTTTGAGGTATTGGGGCCATGGGGTGTTTCGTCACCTCTGTTACGCACTTTGAATGTCAGGCTCTTGTTCAGTTGATATGATGGCTCCTGTCAATCAATTCAGTGGGTTTGTCGCCATTTGTCCCGAAGTAAACAGTAAACATCCCTTACCTGGTGGACAACGTTTCTGAGTCTACCATGCGCTGCGGTCATAGAGGTTTGGTGGAAAACAATCAGAACAAAATGTAAAAGTTGTCAGTGGGGAGCAGAAGGCAGCTTTACACAGAGCATTAGATGGTGGAGTGGACTTTATTCCATTTTCAGAACTGGAGTCCGGAAAAATGGAAAAGAGAATAAATGGCTGCAGCCGATCTGAGAACAGCTGAACACAGATCGACGGGATTAAAACACCTGATTGGATGAAGGTTTTGTCATCATTACATCATTGGTGTGAACAGTAGCGGGTTAAACAGCTGTCCAACCGGGTTCTGCTCTTCAGTTCACCACACACACACACACACACACGCACACACACACACACACACACACACACACCTACACACACACACACACACACCGGAGACCCGCCCGAACCGGACACGGTAAAAAGCTCTGCAGGATCCGACCGCTCTTAGAACTACAGGAGGATTCAAACTCCGCTCTTCATTTTCACCTTATAGAAAAAGCGCCAAGCTGCCAAATTCACTAAAGTAAACTGACCAATCAGATTCAGGCTTTGTGCGCACCTCCACGGACTCACACAGACTCGCTACGTTTGGACACAATAGATCTTTTTTCTCCTAAATGTTAAAAGTAAAAAAATCTAAAATGATTCTTTTCTGTTTCACTTAAAGGAAAATCTCAAGGTAAACATGCAGCTGCGGCTTCCTGTGTTCAGCTACTGTTAAAAGTCCAAAATACGCTCAATAGAACTATGGGGAGGACAGATAGATATGACAAAAACCACGACTGGTCAAATATTTGCAATATTAAAATAATAATAATAAAATAGATGTCAAATGTCCTCCAGCAATGCCAGTTTAGAGCAGCAGGACAACCTAGTGGATCATCACGTTACGGCGCAGCAGCGCTTGGATGCTGCGGGTCTAAAACCAAAAGGCAGCAGATTATATTTGCTGTTCCACAAACTGAGCGGGAAAGAGATGATATGTGTGGGACAGATGACCAGTCAGACTGCTGACAATATTTTATATTAAAAACAAAATGAAAAACACCATTAACTTTAATGTGCTTGTTATTTAGCAGACAAACATGAATTTCAACAGAGACCTGAAAACCATCAGTAGCATCGATATTTATGGCTCCTGATGGCTGATTGGCATCTGGAAGAGCAAAGAGGAAAAAGTAAACAAATTCACACAATTATTTTTTGATCTGAGCCAAAATGATCTGCTCTGGGCAAAGTGTGGGTGAGCATTTGGTCCGACCCGTAAACGGACATGATGGGCCCGATCTCTTTTTCTGTTTTTCATCCAAACGTCATTAGAAAGAAAACATCGTCACAGCTCTATAGATGGAGACAAATACAGAAATCTCATTTAATCTTTAGGCAGAACTGGTTCAGACCTGGACTGGATCAGAGTCAAAGCCTTTTTTCAGATGTCAGACCGGTTCCTGATCCCAACCCGACCCGAAGCTCCGCATGTGGTGAACCTTTGGATCACTGTTATGATCTGGAGCCTCAGATTTGGTCCTCAGTGCTGGAGGTTTTATCTGTACCTCTGTCTGCATAGAAACACAGAGAGATGTCAGTCGGACTGTCAGAGTTGTGTGCAGCCTGTAAATGTCTGGCGGGACCAGCGGACAAGCAGGGCCGTAAAGTGGGGGGGCCAATGGGCCCCTGGCCCCCCTATTCCGGCGCCTATGGCTCAATGTTCTCATCTTCTCATCATGTGATGAATTGTGTGTCTGCAGCTTATCAGGCTGTTTGGTCTCAGAGGAAGGCTGTGCTTCTCTGGCCTCAGCTCTGACCTTTAACCCCTCCCATCTGAAAGAGTTGGACCTGAGCTACAATCATCCAGGAGACTCAGGAGTGAAGCTGCTGTCGGCTGGACTGAAGGATCCAGACTGGAGACTGGAAGCTCTCAGGTATGGAGGAACCTGCTGCAGGAGCAGAGAAGGTCTGATAGAGGAGGAAGAGGAGAAACGTCTTTAGTCTGATGGGAAACATTTAGTTTGAAGAGAAATATTTAGTTTGATCATTAAATATTTAGACGCCTCATCTGGAGGCAGAGATCATTACCCAGTTTTCTGGAATATTCTCCTGACTAAGAACGGCTCACAAGGAAAATGAAAGAGTGGGATGGATTTAATAGAGTTTAATAGGGACTCTGACTAAATGAATAAAAGTGAAGTTCAGTTAGATTTCCATGATGATCTACTGATGACAGAAAGGACTTTAAAACAATATTTGATGGAGCTCCAGACCAATCAGCCCCAAGGAGCAAAGATGAGAAGAAAAGTAACTCCATGTTGGTCAGATGGATGTTTAAAAGTTCAGAGAGAGAAATCAAGATTTTGAACTAAACTCACAAGTGTGTATAGCGCCACCTGGTGGTGCTGGTTGGTAGAGGAAGTGCTGAAAGGTTGGAGGTGTTTGTCAGAGGTGTGTGATGATGGAAGCCTCTCCCTGGTTGGTGAGTCTGAGCTCAGAGATCAAATGTTTGGTTCTTGTTGAACTCTTTGTTGAATGTGATGCAGCTTCTCCTTTTTAATGTTTGTATTTCTGGATATTCCAGTGAGGCCACAGCAGGTTTTCAGCAGCAGGTTGTTTAGTGTTTCATTCCTTCATCTGTGTGTGGGAGTGTGGATGGAGCAGGTATCCAGGTGTTGATCAGAGTTTAGATTGATTGGATTTTAATGCTGATTATTAAATCAGGTTGAGCTTCCAGAAATGTTTCCTTAGTTTCCTGATGTCCTTTTAGGCTTCAGTGAGTTTCTTCAGGTTGTTACTGAGGGATTTCCTTTCTCCTCTCTGTTGGAGCTTTTCCTGTGTTTGGAGAAATGAGTTGTGCTGCAGCAGCACCAACTGTCCTTCCTACATCCACTGCAGTTTGCAATCCAGATGTTGGACTGTTCCTTTCTCAGTGGAGGACAATGTGTGTCTGAGAGACATGTAATGTCCATGTTTGCTGCTGAAAGAGACTGATGGTCTGACCCCCCTCCTCCTTTCAGGGTGGAGCCTGCTGGAGGCCGATTCTTGACACCAGGTCCATGGAGATGTAAGTGTGTTTTTCATCTGATTCATGACAACAAAGCAGCTCACATTCAACCATCTTCAAACTGTCACATCACTCATTCAGGATCATCATCAAAGATCAATAAATGATCAATAACTGCAGCTGGATTGTGTTTGTTCTCTCCATCAGATTCCTGTCAACTCACCATCGACACAAACACAGTGAGCAGAAAACTCAAACTGTCTGAAGACAACAGGAAGGTGACATGTGTGGAGGAGCTTCAGTCATATCCTGATCATCCAGACAGATTTGATTTCTGGCCTCAGCTGCTGTGTAGAACTGGTCTGACTGGTCGCTGTTACTGGGAGGTCGAGTGGAGAGGAGATGTTGATATATCAGTGAGTTACAGAAGAATCAGGAGGAAAGGAAACAGTACGGACTGTTGGTTTGGATATAATGATCATTCCTGGAAACTGAGATGCTCTGATGAAGGTTACTCTGTCAGGCACAACAACATAGAAACTCGTCTCTCCTCCTCCTCCGTCTCTAACAGAGTATCAGTGTATGTGGACTGTCCTGCTGGCATTCTGTCCTTCTACAGAGTCTCCTCTGACTCACTGATCCTCCTCCACACCTTCACCACCACATTCACTGAACCTCTGATTCCTGGATTTAGGTTCTATTGGTCCAGTTCTGGTTCTTCAGTGTTTCTTTGCTGATTTGAGTCTAAAGATTTTCCTCCTGTCAGAGAACCTCTCTCACTGTTGAACAGATAGTTCATCTCTATAATCTTCTGATTGTAGAGATGTACGTCAGTAGCACGCCATTGGTTGAAACTTTCCAACACACACTGAAGAAGATGAGAAGGTATAAAAAAAAAGGTTGATGTGAAGACTTGGAGGAGATTTTTTATGTTGAGACTATGGAAGATTGTTGAGTATTGAACTGATGAAACTGTAATGAGGAATCCGTGGTAGTTTAATAAATCTCCAGCTCATCTATGGCCTAGCAGCAAGAACTACGTCTCTGTGCGTTTTTTCTTTTACTTATATATTTAAGAGTATAAATATACTATATTTATACTCTTAAATCTTAAATTTATACTCTTCAATACCAGGAGGTCTGGAGTTGGTTCCTTCAGCAGATTTCTGTGCAGGGCCGTGCAGAGACCACTAAAGGGGCAGGTGCTCAAAAAAAAAAAAAAAGGGGGCACATCTAACTGCATTTTAGGACAGAATGCAGTTAGATGTGCCGACGGGCATTATGTGCCCGTCGGCACCCTCCATACGGGGTTTTGGCGCCCCCTCCGGTGCTGTGCCCCTATACGTTGCATGCGCTTCATACCCACTTTTTGCGCCACTGCTTTTATTACATACATTATATCTATCATGGTAATTCAGGGTGAGTTATTTTTAATTCTAAATGAATATCCTTGTCGGACTTTTATTTAAGTGCTATTCTCCTTCAAGATACATTTACCTAACGCCAGAATAAATGCAATGTACATTATGCAGCAAAGGAAATTAGAAGACATTTATCCATTATGGAGATGATCGGTTTTGGATGGGCGATGTGCCCCTATGGCATAAGCAATAGTGAAGAATGACTGATATCATTAACGATACAGGGAAGAAGCTTTTCAGTTCTCTAGCTTTGCTAGCAAAGTCGTAGCTAGCAGCTAGCTAATAGCACAACAGCAGCCTAATGTCTGTATGATAAAAATACTGATTGATAGTTAAGAACAGTTTTTCCTCACCTGGTTGTCTCCTCCCCTCAGTAGTTCTTCAGAGTAAAGCAGAGGCCTGTCAGTGTCTGTTGTATTTCATTACCTCTCTGCTTAAACCGCTACTCCGAGCTGAAGCAGAAACGAGACTTCAACGTTTTCCGTCACCTGACAAGTAGCAGGTCTACTCCACTTCATTCACCATAAACGTTTCTTTTTTTTTATTCAAAAACTGATTTGTAATCTGGAACGTTTGCTACGCTGAGCTCCAGTTAGCCGCCTTATCTCACTGCGTGAGAGCCAATTGTGTCATGCGTCACGGGCAAAAGGTCAAAGGTAACAAGGTGACCGGAGGGCTTATTATGTTGTACAAAAACCCCAACAAAAATAAATAAATAATTACAAATAATTTTAGTACATGTTATGTGTCAGAAGAGGGCTTAGGAAATAATACAAAAAATAAAAAAATTAAAAAAAAATAATAAGTTGACCAAAAGGGCACTTGGGGGCAAGGAGCAAAAAGGGCAGGTGCTCAAGCACCCCCAGACCCCCCCTCTGCACGTGCCTGTTTCTGTGGATGAAGAACAGAAGCTTCAATGCAGCCATGTTAGCAGAGCTTCTGGTCTGTTCATGTCTGGAGTTTCATTGACCAAATGTTTCTTTCTTTAAGCCCAGCTTCCATGTTCTTTTCTTTGTGCTTATAGCAGAAGCCGGGCGTCTGCTATAAACACAAATATCCAGTATTTACTGCCTCCAACAGCCTTAGTCTGTTGTTGGGACTCACTGATCTCTGGAAACATTAATATCTTAAACATAAAGAAATATTTGAGGAATTTTTATTTCAAAACATTTGACATCAATTTAGTTTTTTTTGAGGAAGCTGGGGAAGAACAGTTCATTCAGTTTTCCAGAACCTCTAACAGAAACGTCAACAAAGAACCAGCTGCAATCATGAGGTTCAGAACCATCTCAGGTTCTACACACTAAGCCAGTGGTTCCCAGACTTTTTCTCCTGGGTCCCCTCTGAATTACAAATAGAGAGAGTTGGACTCTGGCTGTCTGGCTGAACGATGAGTGTGAGCAGGGGGAATTCTTAGAGACTCCCTGTTGTACTTAGCCCTGGCTCCAGATCGGGACTCTCAAACCAATCCTTCGTCTGATCAATAATGTTTCATTTGGACTTTTTGTTCTTCATGCTGAGCTGCTGGTTGATCACTGAGATCTTCATCGGTAGGATTTTTAGTTCATAATCAGAGCTGAAGAATGGAGCCATCTTGGCAGTGAAGGTGTGTGTGAAGGGTGTGTGTGTGTGTGTGTGTGTGTGTGCGTGTGTGTGTGTGTGTGTGTGTGTGTGTGTGTGTGTGTGTGTGTGTGTGTGTGTGTGTGTGTGTGTGTGTGTTAGTATCCAGGTCAGAGAAGGACAGCTTTCCTCTGTCCCAGTCCAGATTCACTCTGATCCTCTGGACTTTATTCTGGACTGGGAGACCAGTGGGAGGAGCTGATGGAGACCATGCTGAGTCTTCATCTCCATTGAACTCTATAACCAACAGTCCAGACTTTATGTTTTTCTTCCTATCAACAGATTCTTCTATCACACCAAATATCCAGGATTTCCTGCCTCCAGCATCAACATCCCAGCTGTGGTTCCCTGAGTTCAAACCCTCAGAAGTCAAAACAGAGACAGAATTTATCAGCAAAACTCTCTGGATTATCAGGAAGCTGCTGTTTCTCTCCTCCAGTCAAACTGGTCAGATCTTCAGACAGATGGAGTTCTTTACCAGCCGTGTTTGGGTCCAGAACCAGAGGAGTGTAGGTCACCATGGTCTCCATGTTGCTCCAGATGTTGAAGGCCAGGTTGCCCAGATGTTTGGCCTGGTCTATCAGAGCTCCTGAGGGCAGCTGTGGATCCTCCAGCAGGGGGCAGCGCTGGACTCTTTCCACTGCAGCCTTGTAGTTGTGCAGGAATGAGACGTCTGCAGCTCTCAGCTCCTCCTCTGTGGCTCTGACTGTGTCTGAAAGAGCTGCTATCTCTCTGCTCAGAGCCTCCATCTTCTCCTTCATCATCCCTCTCTTCTGCTCCTCTTCCTCCCTCAGTGCAGCCAGCCTGGCCTCCTCTTCCTCTGCTAGAAACTGATGAAGCTGCTTAAACTGCTCCCTAATCTGCCTCTCTGTGTGTCGGGCCTGGACCTCCAGGTGTTCTGCTGTCTGATCAAACTCCTCCTGAACTTTCTTCCTGAGCTCCAGCTTCTCCTCTAAAGGCTCCAGAGTTTCCTGAAGTTTCTTCCTGTGTTGCTGAGCAGCTTCATCGATGGCTCTGAATCTGTGCTCGGTGTGTAAATCTGAATCTCTGCAGACGAGACACACTGGCTGCTGATGGTCCAGACAGAAGAGTTTGAGTTTCTCAGAGTGCAGAGAGCAGAGACCCTCTGAAGCATTTTGGTTTCTCTGCTGTAACAAAGACTCACACAGATTCTTCAGAGCCAGACATAAAGGTGGTTCATCTCTAGAAGATCTCCTCTTACAAACTGGACACTCTCTTCCTGGTTTCTCTCTCCACCAGTTCTTCAGACATTCCTTACAGAAGCTGTGGCTACATGACAAAAGAACCGGATCCTTAAAGATGTCCTGACAGATCGGACAGCAGAGATCCTCCTCTAATCTGGAAGCCATTTTGTCTCTGAGTGAAGCTGAAAACCCAGCAGACAGAAAGTTAAAACAGGAAGTCAGTTTCCATCCTACAGAAACTTTATTCTCTTACTTTGAGTATGATTCCCTTGTTTTTCCTCCAGCAGCAGTCTGTGTTCCAGCGTCTGGTTCCTCAGCTCTCTGTTCCCCTTACTCAGTGTCAGGCTGTCAGTCGGTGATCAAGTTGACCCTGAGTGATTTCTCAATTAATTTTTTCTCTCTGATCTACTTCCTGTTGGATTTACAGCCATCAGGCTCTAAATATCAGTCAGTGTTTTCCAGTATCATGTCCTTGTTGACATCAAGCACTGCTAATCCACTTCATTTGCTTTTGCTGTTCCTCTTTAAATCTCTGTTTGTTCAGAAGAGACGGTTTGAACTTCCTCCTTCTCTTCTGTTTTGTTTTCACATTTTCATTAATTTATTTGAAATTGACTGAAATATATGTGCAAATTTTGTAAATTTCTCAAACTATTCTCTCTTTCACACTTCTTTTAACCTGGGTATCATATTTTTGATATCTGTACAATATCTTTCTGTTGTAATAAATTTGCCCCAACTGTACAGTTTTATTTTTTATGACCTTTCACCTTTTTATGTGAGTCTCCATGCTTCCCTCAGTCTGTCACTTTATTGCTGATAAACCTGAATTTTCTCCCATCATTTCCTCTGTAGCATTAATCATATTTGGCCCAAAAGTTGCTTTAATAAACTGATATTAGGTTATTTTCTCTAAGCAGGTGCAGGTGATTGTCAGTAAAACAAAAACAAGGTATTTTTCTAAATGTTCCATTTTCTTCCCAAAAAATGTTACATTAAAAGTTTTATTAATAAAATATAGTCTATATTTCCTGTTGTGCTCTTTATTGGTGATAATAATTGGGTTAAGATAGAATGATGATATAATTTTAATTTATTAGCTTCATTTAATGAACCCAGGCCATAATAAAATAGCCTGGAGATCAACTGTTTTCCATGTATTTGCTGCTGAAGCAAAGTTACAGCCAGGCTTCTCTCCAGCTTTTAAGTCCAGTAGTTAAACTCATCCCCATCTCTGACATTTTGTTCTTCAGCGGCCCGCCTCCTCCATTATTCTCCCATCAGTTAACCAGCACAGGATGCAGAGTCTGTAAACGTGCCATAACTCTGAGGAAACCCTCCATCTTTTACCAGAGGAGGGCAAACTAATTAATTCAAGTTTATTATTCATACCCACTGTTTGATCAACCAGAAATCTTCCCCAGCTGTTCCATCACCACATCTGCCCCATATTAGCACCTAATTTGTTGAAGGCCTTATAGCTCCTGCTAGCTTACTGAGTGTTTCACCTGCAGAAGGAAGAAGATACAGTAACACTTTATATGAAGGGGTGTGAATAAGACTGACATGACACTGTCATTCAGTCTTCATGAATATTTATGACTGTTGTCATAAAGTGTCACTGGGTAAATCATGACACTTTAATACAAAGCTGACATGATTCAAGACAAAAATGTCTTTGTTACGACAACTTGACATTAACCAATAATCATCATATGTCATAATGATTTAATTATTACACTAGCAAAGACTTTAACAAAATAGTGATTAATTTTTCCACTACGTGAAATAAAGCGAAACAAGTAGGACAAGCAATAAAGATTTTATTAAGCTTTATTACACTGTTAATAAGGTTTGACCTTCCTCTGACCTTTGACCTTCATCAGTAGATCAAATCAATCAAATGTTATTTGTCATTTCAGCAGCAAGATATTTCAAAGAGCTTCACATCATTAAACACAAAGTCATGCAACATAGAATCAGCAAAACATGACATAAAGTCATTGAATTGGTAACTGATTCTGTTCCAGCTGTGTCTCTGTGACCTTTGACCTGTGTCAGAACCACTGTGTGTCTCAGGATGTCCTGGCCCCTGTAGATGGTGCAGATGTTGCTTCCACTGTCTCTGTCAGTGGGATCCCTCAGGGTCAGACTGGCGTCTCCGGTCCTCAGCAGCTCTTTATTCATCTCTGTGCGCCGCCATAAAGGCTGTCCTGCTTATTGTCAGATCTGCTGCTGTTTGAAAACACATGAACCATCATGAGTTCTGGTTCTGGACGGGTCCAGTCCACTGAAGTGTCCTCAGGAAGGTCAGCAGACGTTCTGCAGGGCAGGATAACAGACTCTGCTCCTTCATTCATCGCCACCTCCTCCTGATCATCTGAGGAAACATCAAATGTAACCAGTGGGGAGGAAACTGACATGAAATTATTACAACATTTAATATCATTGAGTTTCTGTGTTGTGCTGGAAAATTAGAGGCAAATATCTGATGACTGTTAATGAGATGCCATGTCTTCTCTGTTTACTGCGTCCACAATCAGCAGGCAGACATTTTTAAAGAAGGATTTGTGTCAATTTCACAAGTAGAGAAAAGATTTTCATTTAAAGATATAAAACCAAGCAGCTGTTTTTACATGACATTTACTGTATATTTATTTATATCATCTTCATTGAACCAATTGTGTCTCAGTGAGATGAAAAATCAACCTTTGAAGAGACCTAGCCGAGACAATACACAAACAATTACAGATCAAAACTACATCAAAATGCAATTCATGTCAAATGTAGATAATAAAGGAAGAAGAAAAAAGCAACACAAATGTAGAAATAGGACTAAACTACAACTGGATATTAATCAAAGCTTACAAAACAAATCATAAACTGATGAAGAGACAAGAGAGGAGAGAATTTCCTTCAAGTCTTTCTACAGTTGATTCCAATCTGAGCATCTAAATCTAATTTAGTTTGACTTTGTTTTATTAGATTTGTATGATTACATAGTCTAATAAAATGCTCGTTATAAAACCACCTGATCCAACTCTACTAATTATGCACAATTGTTGTCAAATAATTTCATGAACATCAAGTTTCTACTGCAAACAGAGCAGCTGATAGATTCCCTCTGAGTCCTTGGTCTCATTCATCCATCCATGGGTTTCACTCATTCACTCTGGGATGCTGCTGCTGCTGCTGCTGGTCTCCATGGTTACAGAGACCAGGATCAACAACCATCATCATCAGTTTTCTCACTGCAACAGATTCATTCACAACATGTAGCTTTAGAATCTGGTGTTAATCTGACCTTTGACCTCCAGGTGAACGGCTGCCAGCTCCAGTTCTTCTCTCCCGTCGTAGATGATGCAGGTGTAGTTTCCACTGTCAGACAGGTGAGGTTTCCTCAGAGTCAGGCTGAAGGTTCTGCTGTCCAGAGGGTTCATGGAGGTCCGGCCTGTAAAGTTCTGGTTCTGGCCTTTGAGCTCATCGTTGTCTTCTCTCCTCAGGTGGACAGATTTAGGAGTGAGATCGCTGCGGTTCCACATCAGTGAGGCTCTTCAGGCAAATGATCAGAGTATCGGCAGCTCAGGAGGACAGACTCCGCCCCCTCATTAACCTCCACCACTCCAGCAGGGCATGCTGGGAAACTGAGGACACAGACAGGAAATACTACGTGTTCAGTGGGAAGAAATGACATTGCAAGGATCTGATGTGGGATTTTTAATTGATGAACAAAGATTTTGAAAAAGATTCAAGTCCTGGACTCCATTATTTGGGTAGAAGGGATCACTCTTTACTTTGGACCCTTTAAATAAACAGGGACATAAAAGTGTCATAAAAACTGATAGTTTAATCAAAGTATAGCTTATCGTACCATGGTAAAGAAATGCAGCTGTCAGAGCAGCAACTTCAGTTTGAACAAGAATATAAACACAAAGATAAAAAGTATAAAAGTGAGAATAAGGAACTACAATCATGACGACTTTAACACTTGATTCAGATTCAAACATATTGATCCCAAGGGGAAATGAAATGTAACACATATTATTCAAGGCTCTTCAAAGACTTATTGTAGGTGGTGATGGTTGTGGGCAGGAAAAGTCTCCTGTAGTGGTCTGTGTCGCAGCACATTTCAAGGAGCCTCTGACTGAAGACACTGTTTCTCTAAGGCCGTCTGATGAAGAGGATGGTCAGGGTGATCCATAATGTTCCTGATTTGATCTAAAGTTCCTCTGGACCATCATCTCCAGTAGCCCCACAGTCATCCCCAGAACAGAACAGAACCAGAACCAGAACCTCCCTTTTTCCCAGGGATCCAGACGCTCTCAAACTGGTTTTTCCGTCTTTGGCTCCGTCTTGGTCTGATCTGACAAATTGTGTCCAGGCTGGCTTGAGACTTTATGGATTTAGTCCAAATGACCACAACATAACTCGTCTTTATCTTCACCTGCAGACGCTCAGCAAACTGGATTTAATTAAAAGCAACATGATGAGAGATATTTAATAGATTAGATTTAATAGAGACTCTTTATGTTCACATGCTGACGTTTGCTGAGAAAACACCTGGAACCTGATAGCAGGAAATTATTACATTTGTCTGTTTAAAATACATATCTATGTTAAAAACATTTCAAACATAAAAATACAAAAATACCTGTTTATTTGATGACTGCCAAGATGAACAATATGTGAAGAGAAGGAGACAAGATCTAGTTTTACTAGATCTACAGCAACAAAAGGACGAGTAGCATTTGATTTACTAACTACATCAACCTTTGTCAAAAGTGCCAACATTGTGTAAAATGTGTTCAAATCCTAACTGAGCCATTAAAGACAGAGCAATGCTAGAGCATCGCTGTCTGAGCCACACAGGAACCTTTCAAATTAAAGGCCCAACAGCTTCAACCATCATCACACAGCAAAACTCCCTGAAGCAGTGGCTGGTGAAGAGGAGAAATCAGACTAATGTCATCAAGTCAGAGACATCAATTCAGTCTCATCTCCAATGAGACGTCGTTAATCTAACTGGTTACATTTTGTCATCTTGGGACAACATGGAACATTTTGGGGAGCCTTTAATTGTCCCCAGATTATCCAGCTGTGGCTCATTTTGTCTGCCCCACTCAGGCACTGAGTAAAAAACAAGTGACTGAGTAAAGCTCACTGACAGCATGTTGGATTAAAGATTACAGAGAAATATGACTTTGGAGAATAAATGTCAGCAAATGCTCATTTACAGCTGTCAGCTTCACATGGCAACAATATGTCCATGTTGTCCAGCTTCACATGGCAACAATATGTCCATGTTGTCCAGCTTCACATGGCAACAATATGTCCATGTTGTCCAGCTTCACATGGCAACAATATGTCCATGTTGTCCAGCTTCACATGGCAACAATATGTCCATGTTGTCCAGCTTCACATGGCAACAATATGTCCATGTTGTCCAGCTTCACATGGCAACAATATGTCCATGTTGTCCAGCTTCACATGGCAACAATATGTGACATTTTGTTCAGTATGTATAGATATTTTATAATCAGTTATTGGTTTGGGTCTCACTGGTTGTTCTGCTTCCACAGCAGAATAAATACTTAAAATGAAGGAAGTATGAGGCTCATCTTATCGACAACATTAAAAACTTCGTGATTCATCATTAAAACTTTACTATTTGTCAAGTTATGCTAAAATTTCGGGCTGCAGATGATAATAAACTCAGAGCCGTTTGGAGCTGAAAGTCTCTGGAAACGTCAGAATGTCCTTTAGTTCAGCTGATGTCATTCAGGTCAATATATGAAGGCCAGAACCCGACCAGAACCAGAACCTGAACAGAATAACAAGCGACAACAATCTGAATAAACCTTTAAAAGTTGTTACCAGATGGACCAAAACTCTCCCAGTAGGACAATTTGAAGTGAGACCAGAACACAACAGAACCTCCATTTACTTTGGTCCCAGACAGAACCACGTCAGAACTTCAGCTTATCAACCAAACAGCAGCAGAACCACACAGCAACTGGTCTGAGACCGACCCAGTAGAACCTGCTGGACCTCCAGAACCTCTGCTGTGGTTGAGCTGAGCAGCTTCCAGACAGAAAGACCTGCAGAGACTGGAGTGAGGATGATGAGAGCAGAGAGAGGAAGGTGATCTGACTGTGCAGGAGGATCCCACAAACCACCACCATCATCATCTTCATCTTCCTCTCAGAGAGCAACCAGAACAAACTGGGAGTGAAGCTCTGCTGGTCGGCTCTGCAGATGCTGCTGAACCGGTTCTGTTGGATCCAGATCAGCTCTGGGGAAAGGTGAGGCCCTTCAGCTCCTCATAGTTTCACACCTGCTGAATCTGGTTCCTGTTCCTATAAATCTCGGCCTCCACCTGTGGATCAGACGACCTGTTGGCTTCTTTCCTTCTGTCAGTCAGATGGTCTCTGATCTCTGCATGCGAAGCGAGACGATACGACGTCTTTTCCTCCCTGACAGAGCTGCTCTACCAGAGACGTTAACAGAGGAACCAGCAGGCCTCCTGACATACAGATAATAAAATAAACTCAAAAAGGCACCAGGGGCATCAGGGATAAAGGGTCAGGGGCTTCTGAGTTTTTCATCTCAGAACGGCAGCGATGAATCTGCTAGAACCAGTTGGAGCAGAATCAGGTCTGAACTCCTCCCAGTAACTCCTCCTCCTCCTCCATGCAGGTGAAGCTGGTTTATTCCCAGAAGCAGCTCTCCTGAGTCTCAGTCGGTCTGAAGCCACTGGAGAGTTTCTTCTTCTGATTCTACAACAAACTGTAAGTTTGCTTTGTTTCCTACTTGAACTTTGTCTTCAGGAACTTTCCTGCTTGTTTCTCTCTGATGTTTGGAGAAAATGTTCACTTCTGATTTCAGCTCAGAGTTTTAATCTCTGCTGGTTGAAGGTTAATCTACAGGATTGTAGCACCTCAAGGACTTTGGCACAATGTAGAAAACAGGGTTTATTCTGGTGCTGACAACCCGTGAGAACTGCTCACATTAGAGAACGACAGCAAAATTCTACATCAGGACAAATTCATGTACTTTATATCTGACGGTTAACAGAAAATAAGCATAAACTAAACAGACCTGGTGAGCTGATGTCCAGGAGGGGCTAAATGATCCTTATTGGTTGTTTTCTCTCCTCTTATCGTTTCTCTTGCATTTTTCTTATATTTATCTTCAGTTTTCACTTTTCTTTCTGTGGAGTTAACCATCAGTTACATCCTTTAGACAGTATGTATCTCATAGTTTGTATGGAACTTAATTATAAACAAATGTGTCTCATATTGAACTGAAATATAATCAAATTTAGCTGATATAATTTACAAATGGGTGGTACAGAAGATGTAATGTATAAAACTGTTACAAGGATTATTAATGTCTGAATCTGAATTAATAGATTATTAGACTCTAACATCATGTCTGCAGTTTGTTTTCTGTTAACTTTGCTGTGAACCTGAAACGTTTCTATTTGTTGAAACTAAATCACCACCATCTGTGTTTCTGCAGCTCCTTCTGTCTTTCCAGTTAAACTGGAATCTCTTCATTCCTTCATCCTTTAGTTTCTGTTTGTTCTCAAACATTTCCTCTGTTATGGAGGAATTTTTCTGCCATAATCCAAGAGCACACATTTTCAGTCTGAAAACAGGATGTCATGTCCTTTCATCTCAAAACTTTTAATACTTTTGCTTACAATTTTATTTTGAAAGCAGGACTTCATGGCTTTCTTTTCAAAACGTGTGTCAGAGTTGACACCTATTAAACACAACAAATAACACAGGAAAGACAAGAGAGAGTTAGATTCTTAATACTCGCGAGGAGAACAGACAGAGATGTGCTTCCAGTTACAAATCTCCTACCGCTCTGAAGCACATTTGCCTGCCCCTCTCTTTTTATTGTCTTTAGGATCCCTAATCATAGAGAGCGCTGTAACTCTAAAGGGAGGGGAAAAACACTTCATCACACAGTCACAGCGCCAAGATTATAGCTAACTAACAACACAATCTATCTCACACTAGCCAATCCAGTTCCTGACCCAGGATCAAACAGGACAAGTTGTGAATCTTCATGGCGATGGTTTTATAGCTATCTAAGAGGTCAAAGCAGGCCGTTCTGTGAAGAGCTGCTGTCACTGCCCTTCTTCAGAGAGGCCCTCTGAGAAAGGAAGCAGAGTGGTTAACAATATAGAAACATTTCTAAAAACATATGACTAAACTAAATAAGTAAGACCACATAACTAAGAACATAATAAAGATATAACAAATAGTTGATAATAATACAATTTACCCAACAACGTGTAATGTTTCTTTTCAAAATTTCTCCTCACACTCACACTTAGTCTCTGTTCGCTTTTGGAAATGCCTTTGGGCACAGTCGCCTGGCAACCTCTCAGCCAATAGAATGGAAGTGTTGTACTGGGTGCGTTTGTTTCCTTCTAGCGGGTGTGCCTGCATGGCTACTATTGATGGTAGCAACCTGTGCCACCCATTGGACAGGGAGTTGGTAGGGTGACCAAAATGCTGCCTAAGATCAGTAGCTGTTAGCTATCAGTAGCTGTTAGCGATCAGTAGCTGTTAGAAATCATTAGCACAGCTGGCGGATGTTTAGTGAACTACGAAGCAGAAAGTTGACGTCGTTGTTTCTCCATCCAGTGGTCTCTGAGCTGGATTCACAGGCAGCTGAACTACCGCTGCAGTTTGCGGGATTTCCTGCTTTAGTTAGCGACGTAAACTGAGAAAATTCCCTTGTTCACAGTCTTAACGACTACTGATCGGTTCAATGGAGAAATGTTATTTACATTTAGCATTAAAGTATTTGGTGGAAGAGGCGATTGTAGTTCCAGTGCAGCAGAGAGTGGAGATTTATCATTCAGATCAACTTCAAAACCCTGAGATTATGATTATGTGCAGCTGATGCAGAGCAGGAAGGTGAGATATTCATTTTGGATACCGCAGATAAATAGTTTATAATTTAGGTGCAAACATTGAATTTTATTTTTTATATCCAAACTGTTAGTGGGACCAAAGTCAGTGAACTTTAGTTTTTTTGTTTCACTGCAGGAAAAAGTTGCATATTTATCAGTTTAATCTGGTGACATAATGCAGATCGTTGGTTCAGTTTAAAATTATTCTAACAAAAAGAAAATAAAATACAGCTGAATATTCTGTCATTATCATCATTTCAAAACTTACAGGTAAGAATAGATTATGACGGCAATTTCTTGACACCACAAGTTAAATGACAGACGTTCCCCTCCAGGGCGAAGATCCCATCTCATTATTGGGGAACCAGAAACAGGAACATTTCTTGAGAATAATTTTCGGGGGTCAGCAAAGTTAAAGTTAAATAAACATAAAATGTGGTTTAAAAGTTATTGTGTTCAAGCTGCAGGACCAAAAATGGCTAGTAAGTAGCAACGCAGATCAAATGAGTTTTTCTCAAACTGTTGAGACCCAAAAAGTCAAATTAAGATTTAAATGTTGTTTAGATGAGTTTGGTTCAGAGCCACAGATCTAATCTCTGCTACACCTTTACAAAAACTTAAGGATATAAATTAAACAAGTTTTAATAAGTAACTCCACTTAATAAAATTCATCATAAATATTGATTTATTGCAGTGGTTCTCAATACAAGTCATGTGTTATTTCAGTTATGACTTAAGTTGCTTTAACTCTTTTTGTTTTTATTTTTCCATGTCCTGGATGGATGAGAACCTATAAATATGTAGAAATTGAATATTTGGGAAGCATCATAACTTAAACTTATGGCTCAGTACCAGAGTTTTCTAGAAAAACATCCAGCTAACTCCAAACCAGCCTGGTCTAGCCGGTCCGATCAGAACCACAGCTCTTGGTGATCCAGGTAACAGGGTGGTACTAGGATGGAAGTGCTAATGCAAAAACATTCAGCCCTGCTTTGAAGTCGGCCCTGGTCTGGATGTGCAGAGCAAAAGGAAAAGGGACTTAAGTGGGAGATAAGAAGAGGTTCTGAGAACAAGTATTATAAGTTTTGAGGAGAAAGACATGAAATCCTGTTTAGTTTCTAAAGTTCAGAACCTGAACATCCCTGAATGGGAGGAGTGAAGATTTCCCGGCATTCAGTCTGAAGAAGCTCAGCTCTTCTCAGCTCTGAGACATTTTCTGAATAAATCCCAGTCAGTGAATCTGCAGACCTGATCAGATCCAAACATCCATTTTCCAGGAGTCTCTGGTTTCATCTGTGTCGTTGTTCCAGCTGCTGAGGTCAGAATCCAGCTGTAAAACCTGGAGGCTGAATGTTCAGGTTGTCTCCTCCAAACATCCCCCCTCCCTCCCTCCCTCCAGCTGTGGAGAACAGCTGGAAAACAGCTGCATGTGTAAATAATGAGTCTGGAACAAGCTGCCACCTTCTGCTGCTGATCTGACTTTAGATTCAGGTTGATGATTGAAATGAAATCAGGGTTTGAACCTGGATCAGCAGAACCTGCTCAGCTGATCCTGGTTTAACCAGAGACTGTCCTCACTCTGCTCACCTCACTGACATGATGATCAATGATTATATAGGAGCTATATTAATAATCTAGATTATAACAACGTGTGGTTTCAGCTGCAGTAATGTGGTGATGTTAAGAACTACAGTTTAGTTTGTTTAACTTTTATGTTTATTTATCTCCTGGTATTTATAGTCTGACCAGCAGGAATAAACCAGCTGTTCTTTCTCTGGGTTCATTTCTCCTTATGACTCCATCATAAACATTTTTATCAGAACTTCATCTTTCTCATGACCATTTTATCAACCTGCCTCTGATTTCACGGCAGACCTTCGACCTCCTGGTTCAGTTTGTCTGAAAGAAGAAACTACAATCCAGGTGAGTTGTCACATAATCAGTTATAAAACATTTACAACATCTTGACTTTGAACTCTTGTTGTTCAGGCGACGTAAAAGTCCAATTCTGTTGTGTCTCTGTACAGGTGTGGCATTAGTCTGGTTCTATCGGCGGTTCTGTTGGGTTTCAGTCTGATTTTCAGATGTTCTTCTTCGTCTCTTTGGATTCTTTGAATAAACTGTAAGTTTACCTTTTTTCTACTTGAAGTTTTTTTGCAGGAACTTTCCTACTTGTTTCTGTCCTGATGTTTGGAGAAAATGTTCACTTCTGAATTCATCTCAAAGTTTATTCTCCCTGCGGTTTGAAAACTAATCTACAGGATTATTAAACTATTAATGACGTGTAAGAAAAAAAAACATGACAACAGTGATGTTTCTTTATTTTTCTATCTAAACAAAATGCTTCATGGTTTTATTTCAAGGAATCAAACTCCAGTCTCAGCCATTAACATCAAACAGAAAAGTTTCTTGCTGATCATTTCAAAATTAAATATTATTCTTAAAATGTCTTTGATTCAGTCAGACTATTAAATAGTTAATAGTTAAAGCAGATAATAAACTTGTAGAGATTAATAATGAACTAAAATCCTTCCTGTTGTTCAGGTTGAATGAGTGAATGTAAATGTTGCTCCATGTCTCCATCTAGTGGACTGATAGTAGAAGTTCAGGTTGAATCAGTGAATGTAAATGTTGCTCCATGTCTCCATCTAGTGGACTGATAGTAGAAGTTCAGGTTGAATCAGTGAATGTAAATGTTGCTCTATGTCTCCATCTAGTGGACTGATAGTAGAAGTGCAGGTTGAATCAGTGAATGTAAATGTTGCTCCATGTCTCCATCTAGTGGACTGATAGTAGAAGTGCAGCAGCTGATGCAGCTTCCTCTGCCTCTCTGCTGTCTGACTGCATTCACCTGACACTGATATGAAGCAGAGAAGAAGAGCCAATCAGAGGAGGAGCAGCTGATCTTTTTCCAGCACTAATGATGTAAAGGATGATCAGAGTTGATGTGCAGATGAATGATGTGTGTTTCCTCTGCAGGTGAAGCTAGAAAGTGTGTGTGAGCTGATGTGAATTCAGCAGCATGGATCAGTGTGAGGACAGAGAGGAGGGAGTCCCTCCCTCTAAAACCACTCTGTGTGGGGAAGATGAGAGCCAGAGCAAAGGTCAGAGGTGAGGTCACCATCTCTAACTGTCCACAGCCCTTTTCACACAGCGTTCACTATATCAGGCCAAAACAGACGTGGTGATGAAGCTGCTGCTGCTCCTCTTTGCTGCTTCATCCAGACTGAACAGATTCACTTTTAATCATCATGTTTCTGTCAGGATCCATCAGAGACTCAGACCAGAACCAGAACCAGAACCCAGCTGTGTGTCCTTTAAGAGCAACAGGTCAATGGGTCTTCCCATTTACTTTAAATCTCCTGGATCTCCACCATCAGAGAGGTGAGCTGTTTCTAACTGCTGTAACTGTTTATATCTGTCATTGTGGCCATGTGACGATACCAAGTTCTGCATCAACTTAATGTTTCCAAATGAAACAAAATCATGCACTTTGTCCAATATTAATATTAATACAGATACACAAATCCATAAGTGAATTTCATTTCTAGGTTGATATTTGGATTGTTCTCAAAATCAATGAAGCAATAAATCAGATTTCGAGCAACTGACAATAAACAGATTAACGCTGGACGATTAGACCTTAATTATATTATAATTAATAATTATATTAATTATAATATAATTATTATAATTATAATTAAATAATTATATGATTCCAGTTTCACCTCTGTGGTTCAAACATCATGGATCATCAACCATTTCTGCATTTAATCTAAATTATACCTCAAGTGGATCTGATTCAGAACCAGATGGTCTCTGTCGGACCATCTGGTTCTGAATGAAGCTCCATCAGATCCTCCTTGGATGGTCAGAGTGGAAACGACTCCTGGTTCTTCTCCATGTCAGAGCTCAACACTAAGATCATCAAACTTCTCTCAGTCATTTAAACCAACATGTTTGTCTGAGAATCAGATCTTTCTACTCTTTAAACAAGGCTGGGATTTATTCAGGAGGATCAATGATCAGAAACATGTTGGAGGATTGGACCGGTTCTGATGGGAATCATTTAGAGCATCAAGTTGATGACCTGTCTGATTCAGTTGGGTCTCATAGCTCAGTATTTTAAAATGTTCCACATTCAAAATAAACTTTACAGAATAAAATACACAGAAATATTTTAATTAGAATTTTTCTCATCAGGATTCATCAGACGGTCAAATCAGAACCAGAACCAGAACCCAGCTGTGTGTCCTTTAAGAGCGACTGGTCAAAGGATGAACCCATTGACTTTAAATCTCCTGGATCTCCACCATCAGAGAGGTGAGCTGTTTCTAACTGCTGTAAACTGAACCAGTAAGTTTCAGATGTTCCCAGTTATATTTACAGAGTTTTGATCCATTATCTAAACCAGCTGCTCTGTTCTAATGAAAACACCTTCATATCTTCATCTCTGGGTGGTGATGATGATGATGTTCTGCTGCTTCCTGGCTCCATGTCAGACTAACAGTGGGACACATTTCCACCACCCACTGGGAAATACCTGGTAAACCAGTCTGATCCATCAGGACTTGGTTCCTGTGTGCATTGTGAGATCAGTTCAGCAGGAAGGAAAGCTTCATGATGTGGTTGGTGAGATCTGCTGGAACTCAACCAGACTGAGCTGATGTGGACCATCAGAGGTTCTGCTGGTTCTTAGTGGATCAGCAGGAACATTAAATCTTTACTTGGATCATCTGGTTCACTGCTCACATCCAGATATCACTTCATGGACCTTTACCTTCTGATTGTCTCTGTGTGGACAGATATAATGTGAGCTCACTGGCTTCCAGGATCTACAGGATCCATTTTAAATCCTCTAGAACATCCAGGAGAGGATCCCACATGGACACACCCACATATCTCAGAGCTCCTCCATGTCCACATCACCTCAGATCCAGTCATCAGAACCTGATGGATGTCCCACACTGTCCTGAAGACCTGTGTGGACAGAGCCTTCACTTCCACTGTCCCCAAGCTCTGGGACTCTGTCTCCACCAGCATCAGATCTGCTGACAGTGTGGACAGTTTGAAATCCAAGTTCAGCACCAACTTTTTAAAATGTCTACTGGTGATTCTGGTGTTACTGGTCTTCATCCTTGTAGTTCATCTTCCTCTTTCTAACTTCTTTGTATTGTGTTCATGTGATGCTCTGTTTTCTGCTTTAATGTGACACTCTTAGTTATTTTATTAGTAAATATTGCTGGATGAATATTTCCTGCCTTCCTGATTGTTCCTGGTTCCTCCACAGAGTGGACCAGCAGAGCTCAGAGGTTCCCAGTGGTCCGTCTGCCCAGCAGCATCAAACACAGCTGGACTCCATATTTATGGTCTGTACATGAACAACAACTACTTTTCCATGGTTCTGTTCACAGTCGTCTCCATGCTGCACTTTGTAGACCAGAGGACTGTCAGTCTGTCCAACATCCAGCTGGTGTTTGGCTCCATGATTTCAGTCTGATGTTTCCTTCATATATTATTCTGTTCCAGCTGCTGGAGGAAAACATTGTCACTTTTGTGAAGAACGAGCTGAAGAAGATCCTCAAGGTTCTGACTCCAGATTGCCCAGAATGCTCAGAGAGTCAGAGAGAGGATGATGAGCTGTTGAAAGGTGATGATGAAGAGCAGAGGAGCAGCAGCAGAGAGGCAGTGATGAAGATCACACTGAACTTCCTGAGGAGGATGAAGCAGGAGGAGCTGGCTGACCGTCTCCAGAGCAGTAAGAGGATTTCTACAAAGATTTGACCTGATGGATAAATGACACATTTACTGATGTCTGGAGAAACAGAAAAATGTTTTTCAACTCATCTCCCCAAGATGATTTTGTTTAGATCCTAACTTTACTTTTTTCATGTTAATATTTTAGAACATCTTGCTGCAGTTTGTCAACATCAACTTAAATCTGGTCTGAAGAAGAAGTTCCAGTCTGTGTTTGAGGGGATTGCTAAAGCAGGAAGTCCAACCCTTCTGAACCAGATCTACACAGAGCTCTACATCACAGAGGGAGGGACTGGAGAGGTCAATGATGAACATGAGGTCAGACAGATTGAAACAGCATCCAGGAAACCACACAGACCAGAAACAACAATCAGACAAGAAGACATCTTTAAAGTCCCACCTGGAAGAGATCAACCAATCAGAACAGTGATGACAAAGGGAGTGGCTGGCATTGGGAAAACAGTCTTAACACAGAAGTTCACTCTGGACTGGGCTGAAGACAAAGCCCACCAGAACATCCACTTCATATTTCCATTCACCTTCAGAGAGCTGAATGTGCTGAGAGAGAAAAAGTTCAGCTTGGTGGAACTTGTTCATCACTTCTTTACTGAAACCAAAGGAATCTGCAGCTTTGAACACTTCCAGGTTCTGTTCATCTTTGATGGCTTGGATGAGAGTCGACTTCCTCTGGACTTCCACAACAAGGAGATCCTGACTGATGCTACAGAGTCCAGCTCAGTGGATGTTCTGCTGACAAACCTCATCAGGGGGAAACTGCTTCCCTCTGCTCTCCTCTGGATAACCACACGACCTGCAGCAGCCAATCAGATCCCTCCTCAGTGTGTTGACATGGTGACAGAGGTCAGAGGGTTCAATGACCCCCAGAAGGAGGAGTACTTCAGGAAGAGATTCAAAAATAAGCAGCAGGCCAGCAGGATCATCTCACACATGAAGACGTCACAAAGCCTCCACATCATGTGCCACATCCCAGTCTTCTGCTGGATCACTGCTACAGTTCTGGAGGATGTGTTGGAGACCAGAAGGAGAGGAGAGCTGCCCAGAACCCTGACTGAGATGTACATCCACTTTCTGGTGGTTCAGACCAAAGTGAAGAAGGTCAAGTATGATGGAGGAGGTGAAACAGATCCACACTGGAGTCCAGAGAACAGGAAGATGATCGAGTCTCTGGGAAAACTAGCCTTTGATCAGCTGCAGAAAGGAAACCTGATCTTCTATGTATCAGACCTGAAAGATTGTGGGATCGATATCAGAGCAGCCTCAGTGTACTCAGGAGTGTTCACACAGATCTTTAGAGAGGAGAGAGGGCTGTACCAGGACAAGGTGTTCTGCTTCGTCCATCTGAGTGTTCAGGAGTTTCTGGCTGCTCTTCATGTTCATCGGACCTTCATCAACTCTGGAGTCAACCTGATGGAAGAAACACAAACATCTAAGAAATCTTCATCATCTAAAAAACATGAACTAAAGTCTCTCCATCAGAGAGCTGTTGACCAGGCCTTACAGAGTCCAAATGGACACCTGGACTTGTTCCTCCGTTTCCTCCTGGGACTTTCACTGCAGACCAATCAGAGACTCCTAAAAGGTTTGCTGACACAGACAGGAAGTAGCTCACAGACCAATCAGGAAACAGTTCAGTACATCAAGGAGAAGATCAGTGAGAATGTGTCTGCAGAGAAAAGCATCAATCTGTTCCACTGTCTGAATGAACTGAATGATCGTTCTCTAGTGGAGGAGATCCAACAGTCTCTGAGTTCAGGAAGTCTCTCCACAGATAAACTGTCTCCTGCTCAGTGGTCAGCTCTGGGTTTCATCTTAGTGTCATCAGGAAAAGATCTGGATGTGTTTGACCTGAAGAAATACTCTGCTTCAGAGGAGGCTCTTCTGAGGCTGCTGCCAGTGGTTAAAGCCTCCAACAAAGCTCTGTAAGGACACACATTGTTACTGCAGGTATTGTTGATAGGTAGAAATCTGTTAATTATGAGGTAAATATTCATGTTTCAGTTTATATTTTGGTGCTTTGTCTCTTCAAAGTGTCCCACTGGGGGGGATGAGCAAAAAAGAAACAGACTTCCTTCAGCAGCTGAACATAATGTTACATATCCAAGCAGCAAAACTCCTCCACTTTATGTTAACATTGAAATGGATTAATATAGTTAATTGTGTAATTTTATAATTCTCTTTCCAACCTCCTTGTTACCTGTAGTTCTGTCATTTAAGGCTGGAGGTCCAACTATAGAATGAACCAGTTCACAACAAATACAAAGGTTGTGTAAAATCAGATGGTTCCTTCTCTGTCCAATGAAAACATTGTTGATTTAAAGAACATAAATCCTGATGAATTGTTTAATAACAGAGTTTCCTCCCTGTCTCCTCAGACTGAGTGTCTGTAACCTCTCAGAGAGAAGCTGTGAAGGTCTGTCCTCAGTTCTCAGCTCCCAGTCCTCCAGTCTCAGAGAACTGGACCTGAGTAACAACAACCTGCAGGATTCAGGAGTGAAGCTTCTCTCTGCTGGACTGAAGAGTCCAAACTGCAACCTGGAAACTCTCAGGTAACTCTGGGCTCTTGACAAATTGCTGCATCTTACGTGCAAAAGAAGAATTATTACAGATCCCAGCAGTTGCTTGGCTTTATTACTTATTCCACATGTTATAAATCCATCCATCCATCAGTTCAGACCTTGGGTTCTCCCTCAATGTTCTCATCTTCTCATCATTTGATGAATTGTGTGTCTGCAGCTTATCAGGCTGTTTGGTCTCAGAGGAAGGCTGTGCTTCTCTGGCCTCAGCTCTGACCTTTAACCCCTCCCATCTGAAAGAGTTGGACCTGAGCTACAATCATCCAGGAGACTCAGGAGTGAAGCTGCTGTCGGCTGGACTGAAGGATCCAGACTGGAGACTGGAAGCTCTCAGGTATGGAGGAACCTGCTGCAGGAGCAGAGAAGGTCTGATAGAGGAGGAAGAGGAGAAACGTCTTTAGTCTGATGGGAAACATTTAGTTTGAAGAGAAATATTTAGTTTGATCATTAAATATTTAGACGCCTCATCTAGAGGCAGAGATCATTACCCAGTTTTCTGGAATATTCTCCTGACTAAGAACGGCTCACAAGGAAAATGAAAGAGTGGGATGGATTTAATAGAGTTTAATAGGGACTCTGACTAAATGAATAAAAGTGAAGTTCAGTTAGATTTCCATGATGATCTACTGATGACAGAAAGGACTTTAAAACAATGTTGGATGGAGCTCCAGACCAATCAGCCCCAAGGAGCAAAGATGAGAAGAAAAGTAACTCCATGTTGGTCAGATGGATGTTTAAAAGTTCAGAGAGAGAAATCAAGATTTTGAACTAAACTCACAAGTGTGTATAGCGCCACCTGGTGGTGCTGGTTGGTAGAGGAAGTGCTGAAAGGTTGGAGGTGTTTGTCAGAGGTGTGTGATGATGGAAGCCTCTCCCTGGTTTGTGAGTCTGAGCTCAGAGATCAAATGTTTGGTTCTTGTTGAACTCTTTGTTGAATGTGATGCAGCTTCTCCTTTTTAATGTTTGTATTTCTGGATATTCCAGTGAGGCCACAGCAGGTTTTCAGCAGCAGGTTGTTTAGTGTTTCATTCCTTCATCTGTGTGTGGGAGTGTGGATGGAGCAGGTATCCAGGTGTTGATCAGAGTTTAGATTGATTGGATTTTAATGCTGATTATTAAATCAGGTTGAGCTTCCAGAAATGTTTCCTTAGTTTCCTGATGTCCTTTTAGGCTTCAGTGAGTTTCTTCAGGTTGTTACTGAGGGATTTCCTTTCTCCTCTCTGTTGGAGCTTTTCCTGTGTTTGGAGAAATGAGTTGTGCTGCAGCAGCACCAACTGTCCTTCCTACATCCACTGCAGTTTGCAATCCAGATGTTGGACTGTTCCTGTCTCAGTGGAGGACAATGTGTGTCTGAGAGACATGTAATGTCCATGTTTGCTGCTGAAAGAGACTGATGGTCTGACCCCCCTCCTCCTTTCAGGGTGGAGCCTGCTGGAGGCCCATTCTTGACACCAGGTCTGAGGAAGTGTAAGTGTGTTTTTCATCTGATTCATGACAACAAAGCAGCTCACATTCAACCATCTTCAAACTGTCACATCACTCATTCAGGATCATCATCAAAGATCAATAAATGATCAATAACTGCAGCTGGATTGTGTTTGTTCTCTCCATCAGATTCCTGTCAACTCACCATCGACACAAACACAGTGAGCAGAAACCTCAAACTGTCTGAAGACAACAGGAAGGTGACACGTGTGAAGAAGCTTCAGTCATATCCTGATCATCCAGACAGATTTGATGTATATAATCAGCTGCTGTGTAGAACTGGTCTGACTGGTCGCTGTTACTGGGAGGTTGAGTGGAGAGGAAAAGTTTATATATCAGTGAGTTACAGAAGAATCAAGAGGAAAGGATACAGTGCAGACTGTAAGTTTGGATGTAATGATCATTCCTGGAGTCTGAACTGCTCGGATGATGATGGTTACTCTGTCTGGCAAAATGACATAGAAACTCGTCTCTCCTCCTCCTCCTCCGTCTCTCACAGAGTATCAGTGTATGTGGACTGTCCTGCTGGCATTCTGTCCTTCTACAGAGTCTCCTCTGACTCACTGATCCTCCTCCACACCTTCAACACCACATTCACTGAACCTCTGATTCCTGGATTCTGGTTCTTGACTTTTGGTTCCTCAGTGTCTCTTTGCTGATTTGAGTCTAAATATTTTCCTCCTGTCAGAGAAACTCTCTCACTGTTGAACAGATAGTTCATCTCTACAATCTATTTCTTGGTGAAACTTTTCTGATTGAGTCCTTGGAAACTTTTTCTTCTTCCAGTCCTTTAAAGATGGAAGCTGGGATTATTCCAGGATTATTCCAGGATTATTCCAGGATTATTCCAGGATTATTCCAGGATCCTCATGTTTTCCTGTTTGTTTCCAGTCAAAGCTTCACACTGAATATCAAGATGTCGTTTCTCTTATTTTTTCCTCTCATTCATCAGATTTCATTGAAATGTTGATCAGTTTTTCTCTCTGAACATTTTCTGTTTCTGTCGGCTCCTATTTTTCTAAACTCGTCAGATTTGAATATTAAATCTTCCTTTTGTTTATTTGCTGCAGTTTTTCTTCATGGTTTTTAGAGAAATAAAAACATTTTTCTTCTGCATTTGGTTCATTTGCTGCTCATTCTGTTCTTTTCCTGTTCAAATTTAAATATTTGCATTATAAACATAATAAATGCAGAATTAGTAGTTTGAACAAATCCAGGCATTTATAGCTGCAGTGTGTAACTTTTATTAAAAATATGTTTTTTACATATTTGTGAAAAATGTTACCGTGTCATGACTTTATGGCATCAGACAGATGAAATGTGAACAGATCAAACTCCTCCATGAGCTGCTATTGAGGTTTGAAGAAATACACCAGGTTGGCGTAGCCCATTAGCATTAGCTCCTGTTAAGTACTATGTTATTGTAGCACTTTACAGCTAGCCAGCGATAAATACTGAATTGGTGTAGCGGTTGGCATTAGTTGCTAATATATACTATGTTCATGTAGTGGTATAGAAATGTATGTAATTCTACAAATAGTTTCCAGGTGAGGAGTTCCGGTTCTTAGGTGGGCGTGGTGTATATAAGGGAGCTGCAGCGCTCATTCAGCATGTGTCGTCTTTGTGCTCCCACTGTGTGGTTTGTGTCCGGTGGAATCTGGCAGCGGAAAGCAACAAATTGCTGGCTGGTGCATGTTGTGCTGACGATCTGGTGGTAGGTGTTCTCTCTCCCTGCACTTTAGCTGATCGTGGTCAGAAAATCTAAATTAAAGTGTGATTATAGGTAAAACGCCTCAGCGCTGCGCTCCTCTTCCTCGGTCTGCGAGTGTGTGTGTGTGCGTGTTTGTGGATCGGCAGGTAAGAAATTAACACCCATCTAGGCTCCGCTTTCTTTTAGTTTTAGTGACTAATCTGTTTGTAGTCCCCACAGTTGGACCATTGCTGCTCTGTCTACGTTCGTTTCCCGGATCTGCTCTGTCTACGTTCGTTTCCCGGATCTGCTCTGTCTACGTTCGTTTCCCGGATCTGCTCTGTCTACGTTCGTTTCCCGGATCTGCTCTGTCTACGTTCGTTTCCCGGATCTGCTCTGTCTACGTTCGTTTCCCGGATCTGCTCTGTCTGCATCCGTTTTCCGGACCTGCTCTGCTCCTGTCTACGTTTATCTCCCGGATTTCGGCACAATTGTTTTTAAAGTTGGACTGTGGCGTTATCCGCCCTCATTAAAGCGGTGTTTGGGGTGTGGCGTCAGCGCGCCCATTTCACCTCTCGCTGCGGTGCGGCAAGAGGACCACGCCTGGGCCTGATGTTTTAACTTGTATTATCTGTTTTCTATTTCTTTTACTTATTTTGTCTACAGCCTTTTTTTTTTGTTCTTTATTTAGTCAGGGCTGATATTATTCTTTTTGAGATTATTATATTGGTTAACTGTCTGTTTTTGTTTGCAGTTGCTGAGGCCCGGTGGCGGTGTTGGTGTGGTGACGGTGTCCTCCTCGTCTGTGTGCTGTGATTTTTGAGTTTGGGGTGTCTCACTGCGTCTGGTGTTAAAAGGTTTTTTTTTTTTGGTTTGCTGTGTTTGGTGGAGGTCGTCCCCATAGCGCCCCCTCCGGCCGGTAACCTCAGCTGCTGCAGTTTTTTCTATTTTCTTTTGACTTATTTTGATTTATTGTGTCATTTTTAAAAACATTTTTTAAAAAAGAGAATTTAATAAAACTACTTTTATAACTGTGAACTGTCTCAGATGTTTTAAATCCCTGCATAACCGAACCTGTGTGCCTCCGACGAGAGGTAATATTCCCTGGGTGAAATTCCCAGGGTGGCGTTGTTGAGCAACCTATTAGAACTAAAATCCCACAAAACCCGAACTACCATCTAGTGTCGCCACATTTTTGGCGTTGTCGGCAGGACTATGCTTTTTATGAACATCTGAGACCAGTGTTTGTGTTTTTCAATATTTGTGTTTGTGTATTTTTTTTCTTTTTTTCCCTTTTTTTCTTTTTGTGCAGATTGACCGATCCAGAAACAGAGCAGCAGTGGTTCCATGTAGAGCTTCAAAGTGGTGGGTGAGGTCTTAATAGTTTAACCTTAGGTTGTTTTTTTTTTTGCACTGCAGTAATCATAAGCTTGCTATAATGGAAGAAGAAATTCAGGAACTTAAGGACCTGGTAGCAAGCTTAAGAGCTGACAACGAGCAGTTGCGACAGGGTCAGGCTAGCTTGGGTGCTCAACCGTCCACTTCTTCGGCATCGGCTAATGCCCCTCCTACGCCTAGTCTCCCTGTAGCAGAGAGACTGATTTTTGTGCCTAGGGATAGGAAATGTCCCATCTTTAGAGGAAGGACAGGCATAGGATTGAGTGAGTGGATGGAGGAAGCAAAGGTGTGTATGAGAGCGCGACATCTATCTGTTGCTGACCAAGCATTTTTCCTGTTCGATCATTTGGATGGAGAGGCTAGGAATGAAATAAAGTATCGCTCTAGTGCAGAGAGAGAGGACCCTGCTAAAGTGTTTGAAATCTTACAAGAATTGTATGGCTGCTCAGAGTCATATGTTGCTCTCCAAGAGGCCTTCTTTTCCAGAGGACAACAAGAGGGGGAGAGTCTTCAGGAGTTCTCCCTCGCATTAATGGGTCTTATGGAGAAGGTAAAGCAACGCGCACCTGCTGGTATGTTGAATTCTGAGACGCTGCTAAGAGATCAGTTTGTTGAGCAGGTGTTGGATGGTTCCCTGCGTCGTGAGCTGAAGCAGCTGGTGCGCGCGAGGCCGGACAGCACTTTGCTTGATGTTAGGACTGCAGCAATACAGTGGGAGCGCGAAGGGGTACCTCATCCTGTGAGAAGCCGTAGTCAGTCGGTTCCTTCAGTTTATGGTGTCCAGTATGGGGTTCATGGTGGTCCTCAGGTAGCTTCTTTGACATCAGCAACAGAAATGAGTCAGATGAGGGAAATGCTAAAGCGTCAGCAAGAGCAGCTCCAACAGCTTAGTGAGAGCATTTCTCAGTTGCAGAATTTCCGTCGTACTAACCGTCCACCCTTTGCTGGTCCAGTTATCTGTAGGCGGTGTAATCAGCCTGGTCATTTTGCACGAGAGTGTGATGGGGTGCGTGCCCCTCGTCGAACCCAAGTTCAGTCAGATTCAGCTACTCGGCCCCATTCTGCTTCAGCGGCGGAAAACTAGTTCCCACCGAACTGCAGAGCCACAGTTTAGGTGGGGGTGCTACTGGCTCACAAGCCGTTATTGGGAGTTTGGGTGCTTCTAAATTGATCTCAGCTTGTCCTCATGCAGATGTAATCATGGGTGGTGTAACAGTCGCATGTTTAGTGGATACTGGTTCAATGGTGTCCACGGTCTCTGAAAGCTTTTTTCGTCAGCATATGGAGTCTTGGGGTTTGGAGCGTCTCCATTCGTGTCATTGGTTGGAGCTTAGAGCTGCCAATGGTCTTAAGATTCCTTATATTGGCTATTTAGAACTTGATGTACAACTCTGTGGCAAATTGATTCCCCACTGTGGTGTTTTGGTTGTTCAGGACCCTTGTGGTGAGCTCCCAACTAAGGTCCCAGGTGTTTTGGGGATGAATGTGATCAGGAAGTGTTATCAGGAACTGTTTGGGCTGCATGGTGTAGCTTGGTCTTCTGTGCCTGGTGTTTCTGAGACCCCTCAGTCCGTCATGCAGGCACTGCAGCAGTGTCAGTCTGCCTCCTTACAAGAGCCTCATAGTCCTGGAAGGGTTAAGGTCAGGGGTAAAAAGGGCTGTCGGATTCCTGGTGGAGTCATGAAAATTGTGGCTGCCACATGTTCTGATGGGTACTCAGGCTCTACTGCTCTGTTTGAACCCTTAGAGTCCGGATTGCCTTCTGGTTTGCTTGCTTCCCCTGCCTTGGTTCCAGTAATCAGGGGTACAGCTTATGTGCCCATTATTAATGTTGGTTTGACTGAAGTGGTGTTATACCCTCGCACTGTTGTTGGCACACTGAATGTTGTTAATGTGGTGAGTCTCCCGGCAGGAATTACTGAAGTCCCAGCAAAAGTAGCCAGGATGGGGTGCCAGACGGCTTCAGTTGGTGTGCAACAGCAGGTGAAGGACTTGGATTTGTCGTCTTTGTCTGTGGAAGAACAAGGTCAGGTGAGATCATTGCTCCATCAGTACATGACAGTTTTCTCATCTCATGATGGTGACCTGGGCTGTACTAGTCTGATAGCTCATGACATTCCTTTGGTTGACGATGTCCCAGTTAAACAACGCTATAGGCGTATTCCCCCTTCTGATTATGAGGTGGTGAAGGACCATATCAACCAATTGCTGACTTCACAGATCATTAGAGAGAGTAGCAGCCCGTATGCTTCTCCAATAGTATTAGTGAGAAAGAAAGATGGAAGTATTCGGATGTGTGTTGACTATAGACAGTTAAATAGCAAGACCCGAAAAGACTCTTTTCCTCTCCCACGAATAGAAGAGTCATTGGATGCCTTGTCTGGTGCATGTTGGTTTTCCACCCTTGATTTGGCTAGTGGGTATAATCAGGTTCCAGTTGTGGAGGCAGATCGTCCAAAAACTGCCTTTTGTACTCCCTTTGGGCTGTTTGAATGGAACCGGATGCCTTTTGGGCTCTGCAATGCGCCTAGTACCTTCCAACGGTTAATGCAGCGGATTTTTGGGGATCAACAGTGCCAGTCTGTTTTGTTATATCTTGATGACATTGTTGTTTTCTCTTCAAGTGTGGATCAACATCTGGAGCGCTTGAAGGTGGTGCTGGATCGACTTCTACAACAGGGGCTTAAGGCAAAGCTCAGTAAATGTTCCTTTTTTCAAAAAGAGGTACGTTATTTAGGACATGTGATCTCTGGTGAAGGGGTTGCCACAGATCCTAGTAAAGTTGAAGTTGTAGCTAACTGGCCAACTCCCACTAAAGCTTCAGAACTTCGGTCATTCCTTGGCTTTGCCAGTTATTACCGTCGTTTTGTGGAAGGTTTTGCAAAACTGGCAGCTCCTTTGCATAGAGTTGTGGCTCAGTGTGCTGGTGCCAAAGCTGGTAAGAAATCAGATTGTGGACTTGCTGCATGTTGGACTGATGAGTGTCAAAAGAGCTTTGAAATCCTGAAGGCTAAGCTAACAACAACACCAGTGTTAGCCTATGCAGATTTCACTCAGCCATTTATCCTGGAGGTTGATGCCAGCCATGGTGGCCTGGGAGCAGTCCTCTCTCAGATGCAAGGAGGCAAGGTGAGACCGATTGCTTATGCCAGTCGAGGCTTGAGACCCACAGAGCGAAACATGGCAAATTACAGCTCCATGAAGCTTGAGTTTCTGGCCCTTAAGTGGGCCATGACTGACAAGTTTAGAGAGTATCTGTTGGGGAACAAATGTATTGTCTACACTGATAACAACCCTCTCAGTCATCTGTCCACCGCTAAATTGGCTGCCACTGAACAGAGGTGGGCTGCTCAGCTAGCATCTTTTGATTTTGAGATCAAGTACCGGTCAGGTCGGAGTAACACCAATGCTGATGCGCTTTCTCGCCAGCATCCACCTGACCTACCAGATGTGAAAGTCATGCTTCCGGGTACAGCTATGCCTAGAGCATTGCAGGAAGCTTTGGGGTTTGAAACAGTTGAGGCAACCCAAGCAGTCGTTGCAGTTTTGCCACAGCATACTACAGCTGAACTTTGTGCTTTGCAGCAGGCGGATCCTGTTTTACAGGACGTGTTGGTGTTTTGGAAGAAAGGACAGCATCCTAGTCGAGAGGAGCGAGCCCAGCTGTCTTCATCCACGTTGGTTCTGCTTCGACAGTGGAACCGGTTTGTCGAGAGAGATGGAGTTCTCTATCGAAAGGTATTTAGGTCCGACGGTGGTGATGTTGTGTTTCAGTTGGTGTTACCAAGTGTGCTAATTAAGGATGTTCTGACCCAAGTTCATGAAGAACATGGTCACCAGGGAGTGGAGCGAACTTTGGCGCTCTTACGGTCCCGGTGTTACTGGCCTCATATGGCCTCTGATGTGGCCCAATGGTGCCAGGCTTGTGAGAGGTGCCAGGTGGCAAAGGATGTCCACCCTAAAGCTTATGGTAACATGGGACATTTATTAGCATCACGTCCTAATGAAATTTTGGCTATTGATTATACCACCTTAGAGCCCACTCAGAATGGCTTAGAAAATGTTTTGGTCTTGACAGATGTTTTTAGTAAATATACTGTTGCTGTCCCCACACGGGATCAGCGAGCGGCCACTGTGGCTAAGGTTTTGGTGTCTGAATGGTTTTATAAGTTTGGTGTTCCAGCTCGGTTGCACTCCGACCAGGGTCGTAACTTTGAGAGCTCACTTATCCAGCAGCTGTGTAGCTTGTATGGTATTGTAAAATCACGCACCACTCCATATCACCCAGAAGGAAATGGCCAATGTGAGCGTTTTAATCGGACGCTGCACAATCTGTTAAGGACGCTGCCTGTGTCTCGGAAGAGAGATTGGCATGCCTGTTTGCCCCAGGTTCTTTATTGTTATAATACAACTCCTCACCAATCTACTGGAGAGTCACCTTTCCTTTTAATGTTTGGTCAGGAACCTAGACTGCCCCTAGATTTCCTGTTGGGTAGAGTTGAGAGTCCAGTTGGTGGTTCTGTCCATGAGTGGGTTCAAGAGCATCAAGCTCGTTTGCAGGTAGCCTTTGATGGGGCTAGAGAGCACCTGAAACATGCTGCAGATCGCCGAAGGCAGGCCCATGAGACTCAGGTGAAACATCTGCCATTAAAAGAAGGTCAATTTGTGTTTTTGCGTGACTTTACTGCTAGGGGGCCTCATAAGACCAGGGACCGATGGAGCTCTGTCAAGTATAAAGTGTTGAGGGCACCAAAGGACGATGGCTCTGTTTATACCATTGCACCTATGAATGACCAGACTAAAGTAAGACAGGTACACCGTACCATGCTGAAGCCTGTGGTTGGTGTTGTTCCTCCTGATCACATTCCTCCTCACAACTTGCCTTCTGTAGAAGAAGGACTGTCTGAGGATAATGGCCCATTTGATTATGATCTGTTTGTTTGTGAACAGCAACCCCTGGTGGTTGCTTCTGACTTACCTTTTAGTAGATCACAGCCTCAAGCTGCATCCCAGGAACCAGGGTCACCATGTGAACCAGTTGTATCCGCTGAACCCTCTACATCTGTGACTGTTCCACCTGTCAGCTGTCCTGAGCCAGTGGCCTTACGTCGTTCCAAACGACAAACTGCTGGACAACATTCTAATGTGTACCATCTCCCACGGCCAGCAGGAGATGCTCTTCCTGGAGGCTCTTCTGCATCCATGTCAAGTGTATCAGCTTTTAGACCTTGGATCTGATAGTTCCAGTTTTGAATTGGCCATCGTCGGGTCGACGATGCAAGAAGGGGGGGTAGAATGTAGTGGTATAGAAATGTATGTAATTCTACAAATAGTTTCCAGGTGAGGAGTTCCGGTTCTTAGGTGGGCGTGGTGTATATAAGGGAGCTGCAGCGCTCATTCAGCATGTGTCGTCTTTGTGCTCCCACTGTGTGGTTTGTGTCCGGTGGAATCTGGCAGCGGAAAGCAACAAATTGCTGGCTGGTGCATGTTGTGCTGACGATCTGGTGGTAGGTGTTCTCTCTCCCTGCACTTTAGCTGATCGTGGTCAGAAAATCTAAATTAAAGTGTGATTATAGGTAAAACGCCTCAGCGCTGCGCTCCTCTTCCTCGGTCTGCGAGTGTGTGTGTGTGCGTGTTTGTGGATCGGCAGGTAAGAAATTAACACCCATCTAGGCTCCGCTTTCTTTTAGTTTTAGTGACTAATCTGTTTGTAGTCCCCACAGTTGGACCATTGCTGCTCTGTCTACGTTCGTTTCCCGGATCTGCTCTGTCTACGTTCGTTTCCCGGATCTGCTCTGTCTACGTTCGTTTCCCGGATCTGCTCTGTCTACGTTCGTTTCCCGGATCTGCTCTGTCTACGTTCGTTTCCCGGATCTGCTCTGTCTGCATCCGTTTTCCGGACCTGCTCTGCTCCTGTCTACGTTTATCTCCCGGATTTCGGCACAATTGTTTTTAAAGTTGGACTGTGGCGTTATCCGCCCTCATTAAAGCGGTGTTTGGGGTGTGGCGTCAGCGCGCCCATTTCACCTCTCGCTGCGGTGCGGCAAGAGGACCACGCCTGGGCCTGATGTTTTAACTTGTATTATCTGTTTTCTATTTCTTTTACTTATTTTGTCTACAGCCTTTTTTTTTGTTCTTTATTTAGTCAGGGCTGATATTATTCTTTTTGAGATTATTATATTGGTTAACTGTCTGTTTTTGTTTGCAGTTGCTGAGGCCCGGTGGCGGTGTTGGTGTGGTGACGGTGTCCTCCTCGTCTGTGTGCTGTGATTTTTGAGTTTGGGGTGTCTCACTGCGTCTGGTGTTAAAAGGTTTTTTTTTTTTTGGTTTGCTGTGTTTGGTGGAGGTCGTCCCCATAGCGCCCCCTCCGGCCGGTAACCTCAGCTGCTGCAGTTTTTTCTATTTTCTTTTGACTTATTTTGATTTATTGTGTCATTTTTAAAAACATTTTTTAAAAAAGAGAATTTAATAAAACTACTTTTATAACTGTGAACTGTCTCAGATGTTTTAAATCCCTGCATAACCGAACCTGTGTGCCTCCGACGAGAGGTAATATTCCCTGGGTGAAATTCCCAGGGTGGCGTTGTTGAGCAACCTATTAGAACTAAAATCCCACAAAACCCGAACTACCATCTAGTGTCGCCACATTCATATAGTGTGCTAGCATAACTAGTGGTAAATAACATTTTGGTGCTGGGCATTACCGTTAGCTAGTGATAAATACTTAGTTGGTGTAGTGCTTTGGGATTAGTTGTTAATATGTACTATGTGGGTATTGTGTGCTAGCATTAGCTAGTGGTAAATACCAGTTTTGTGTAGGGAATTAGAGTTAGCTAGTGTTGAGATGCTTTACCAGGCCGAGAAAAAGTCACATGCTGTTAGACAAAGGGCCCATAGTAAAGAGTTACATTTTTGATTCTGTTAGACACTAAGGTCCATTTCTCACGAGAAAAAGAAACTTATCAGGCCACAGAGACATGGTGTGATTTCAGGGAGTGTCTTCACTCCATATAATCAGCTGCCCTCCTCTTTCTCCTCAGACGCTGCACAGACTTTTTTAGAAACTCTTCTCGGATGTAATGGTAAAGCGTCTCCTTTCAGCGCTGAAAGTGAATAAAATAAGTAAAGTCTGAATGCTTTTCTTGGCTGATTTTATGCTCTGTGTATCAATACAAATTATGATTCATCGATTGAGGTTCTCATTCTCAACAGTTGGTAGCAGAGGATGGTTTTGTGTTGACACATGAGCAGAGATTGGACTGGCCGTTCAGGCGCAGACTCTCCGAAACAGTACTCTGGTGTAGCGCCCACATGAAAGGTAAGGACACTTGTTCCTTAATATACACCACTGTACTGTTTCTCAGGTCTGTATAAATTTCAGTTATCAGCCGTTGTCTGTACTGTTTCCCAGGTTTGTCTGCTTGTCACCGAGTTGTCTAAGTTGTCAGCCATTGTTCATTGTCAGCTGTTGTTCGTACTGCTTTTGATTGGTTCGTCTAAAGGCTTTTGAGTTGTTCATAGGAGTAAAGTTAAAGATTAAAGAGTTAAGTAGCTAATAGTCAAAGTAAAAGGTTGATTGGCTTGGTTGCAGCGGGAGCTCGCCGTCCCCGGCTTTTCCCGGACGCGGGGAAGGTAAAGGCGAGGTTTTGTCGGTTTTACCCTTGGGGAGTGCTGCCCCCTGAAAAGAACGCGTTAGCCAATCTGTGACTTGCTCAAGAAACACAAAAGTGTTGAGAGGGGTCCACCATAGGAAAAAAGATAGAATGAGAAAAAGATAAGAGAATAAGGTTGATTGCGGTCTGAGCAAATAGAAGCATTAATAACCTATTTGGCAGAGGATGACGAATATCAAAATAAGGGAGAAAGAGAAAAACTAAAAAAAAGGGGGCTAGAATACCTGGTGCAGAAAAGAGGCGACCTGTTAAACAGCCTTTGGTGAAATATTGGCTGGACGGAATAAATGACGCTGAGGGAAAACTGGTTGAAACTAAACTAATCCTGCACAATTCACTATATTCACATGTGGTAAAATTAACTGTATGAAGGATGAATGAAATTACATAACAGGTTTATAAAACTTTATTTTATAAACAAAATAAAGTGACATCTAATGGGTTGAAGTTTTTGAAACTCAGCTTAGCTGTAGACATGGTTAAATTTAAACTTAATGAAACTTTAAAAAATGAGGTTTATAGCAGACTTGAACTTTATCATGGACTCATCAAAATGTTTCTTTTTTATTATCTGATCAAAAACAGGATTCCTGTTTATGTGAAACTTGGTCACCTTAAAATGTCTAAAGAGGGAACAGGATTGGTAAATGAATATGAATATTTGTATGAATTAAAAGGTGATTATGAAACAGCTCCGGATTCAATTAAGGTTCATTACAAAATATTCTTGCCTCAAAGACAATTTATGATTCTGAATCTACAGTAGATAATTCGGTTACCTTACTTCAAAATGGGAATGTTGGAAAAGGAGTAATCACATTTCAGCTTTGGTTTAAGACCAGACAGCATTTATTACAAGATGCTTCATTTAGTTTGACATTTTTTCTTTTCATTTTTATTAATATTGTTTTTATTTTTTCTAATAACAGACTAATTTACTAACTGAACTAACTGTTGTTTTCAAAACACATGCGTGTTTGGTAGAAAGGCACAAATTGGACATGAAGCTTTTAAAGTTGATATGATAGTAATTGATTATGTAAAAACAAACTGATTGGACAACAACTGGCTCACAACATTTGTGTGCCTTAAATTTTGATTGAATTGATACATAAATTCAAGTCCAACAAAACATTTGATTTGAAACGCAAAGACATCTTACAGTACTGCAGAATCTTTGTCTACAGATTTTGCTCCTCTGCCTAAATTGATACATTTTTCTTTTGTCAGTTCAAAATAAACATTGACACTGCTTTTTAGGAAAGCAATCCAAATTCTGATCTGAACTCATTAAAATAATGAAGCTTTTGGCCTTTGCAGTTCAGTTTCAGTTGGACATTTTAGACATATGTAAAAAAAAGAGTCTCTGAACAATATTTTGTTTGTTTTCTATTTACATAAGAAAACAAAAGGGGGAAATGATAAATTATAAACATAAAACATTTCTGATAAATCTTTACATTTAGAACATTTCTGATAAAACTTTACATTTAGAACATTTCTGATAAATCTTTACATTTAGAACATTTCTGATAAATCTTTACATTTAGAATATCTCATCATCTACTTTCAATTCTAGACAGAAGATTTGGAAAACTTGTGACACCCTGGAATATTTTAGTTTTGGAGAATAGTAACATGCAAAATTGCTTTCAAATTTTTAAATTATATCAACAGGGGGTGGAGAAGAAAGAGACTCTAGTTCCTAGTCGATTTATAGATATGTTTAATTATGAATTTATTCATGTGACATTGGTATATTGTGAGTTTATTTAATGAACTCTTACAGTGCCTTCCTGCATGACTGAAATACAGAGTCATATAGAAGATCTTACTAAATTAAAATTGGTAATTTAAAACTGAATAGCTTCAATCAATATCTATGCCATGTTTATTTAAACATTCATGAATTTCCTGCATCACCTCTAATTTTAATTATATAAAGTTACAGTTGGATATAATTGTTATCATTAAGAAAATTTTGGTTAAAAGTACTATAAAATTCTACGGAGCCCCTGAGGGGACACGGGCAAAAATTCAGATAAAATGTAAAATGTTTTAAAAATTCTAAAAAGAAAACCAGACATAAATACATCACTCAGCTGTTTTGGAAAATATCAGGATAATGGTAATATTTTCTTTAATGGTATAAAGAATATTTGATTACAGTTTTCTTTTTGACCTAAATTATTAAGGAAATTTAACTAGTTGTCTTAAAGCGTGGCAATTTCACAAAGATGCTTTTGTGTAGAATTGGACACTATTAACTTAATTATTTTATATATGCATTTGAATAACCAATTTCTGAAAAGTGTATGTAGCTGGAAATACTACATTTTGTTTACATTTTTAATAATTTTTGAGTTTAATTTTTGAGAGGAGTTGATTCCATAATCTGTTAATTCTGAAACATCTGAGGGTGAATCATCTTAACGCATTTCTATTTTATCTTTCCTTGGAGCTCAGAGACTGAGGCAGTGGACCTTATCTGAGCCGCTCCAGTGACCCTGAGCCTGGCTGAAACAAAAAAAGAAGCAACTCTTCATCTACATCACAAGCTACAGAAAAGACATTTAATTTATAATTATGTGAGCAAAAGGTGGCATACACTTTTATTTTCTTAATTTACTTTGTGTTTTACTCTAGCAGTTCTGCTTCCTGTGGTCTGACGGACCGTAGGGGCCGGGTTTTGCGGGTTCAGAACCGTGCAATGAGGTGATGAGAGGCGGATCGCGTGGCCTCGGCGTCAGGCCTCCGTTGTTCTTAGCCACGCTGACTTGGACATTTGCACTTCCTACACATGAATTGTGCCATCTTCTGCTGGACAGCTGTTTGGGTGCAAAGACCTCTTGGACGATTCTTACACCTTCTACAGAGGTCAGTGAGGCTGGACTGATTTTTCCTGTTGTCACCTGAAGGCGGATTGCAGCTTACAGGATCTCGGATTGGATGTCTGACTGTGATCTCTGAGGAAACACCTGGCTAAAGGATGAGACCCAGGCGTCATTTCTGAGGGTCTCCTATGGCAGAAAAGACCAACAGCTTCTGCCCGACGTGAGACGGAGGTTTGAAAACAATGATTCATCTGCTGTATCTCTCCGTCTCTCCCTTCCCACACACGGGGGGCCACATACTTTGTCCAGATGTTTCTGCACAGCGGGACTGAATGCTGCCCTGGGCAGATTCTGATGGGGCAAATGGAGCATCACATGTAAAGTCGGACTGAGACTCAGAGGCGGTCCTGTCTGTTGCCATGGTTGGTCCTGGGATTTCCCTCAGTCTGCAGGTTGGAGACAAAATGGCTGCCAACAAAACTTTGTAGCTCTTAATGGTTTTTCTAGAATTTTTGAATTGTGTGATGCCACTTTTTCTCACCTTAGTTTATTTACAGCAAATTCATTATCTACTGCCTTTGCACTCTGACCTCTGCTCTTTGACCCCCAGGATAAGTTTAACGGTGCAGCAGGGTGTCAGAACTCTCTGCAGTTTACAGAAATATTTTGTTTGCCTGAATGATTATAACTCTGATTGTCCAACATCTGGCTAATGTGTTTCTCTCCTCCAGCAGGACAAGAATTGAAAAGGATAAAAGTCGGTAAAATTGTTAATTTCCTGATTTACAAAAGCACATCCGACCACACTTTAAATGCAAAAGAGGATGGTCTAAGTTCTAGTTGGTTCAAATTACAGTGGCTACAAATATAAGGACTATTATTTCAAGTTATGATTTAAGTTTATTTGGAATCCATTTCAAATCTTAGGAAAATCTACTCTTTGGAAAATTACTCAACCAAATTATGGGTTTACTGCACATTTTTTAATCAACTGTTAAATTCCTTCACTGAGGTGTAAACACCCTGGTTAAATCACGTCCAACTGTTACAGTTAGCAATGAAAGCAAATTTGGGCTAAATGATTTGCGTAGGTTTCTTAGGAGTTTCTGTACCGAAACACTAAACAGTGTCTGATACAGAAACAGGGGGAGATGAATGGAATTACTCTATTCAAGCAAATTCTGAGTTAATCTAATATATTGAGACATTTTTCAGTTTTGGGCCTCAGCAAAATATAAAAGAGGTTAAATCAAAATTCACAAATGTTTTAATTAATCGAATGAGTTTCTAAAGTAATACTGAATATTCTGAATTGAATACATTAAAATTAACAATGATGTCACGTGTCAACTAGATTTCTACAAAATAGATATAAATTGTTTGATTGCTGCTTCTCTCTTGCTATAATTCAAAATAATTTGTTTAACCAAGTCATGCAGAAAGGTCTAACCTGAACATTATATCATTTAATAAATCTAGTTTTATCAAACTTCTCCCCAAATCTGCCAAAAACATTGATAAATATGATCAACACTACAAAGGAGTGTAATTCAGTTAAACAAATATTTAATAGAAGGGTTTCAAGAGAACAAATTGTTCAAAGGTTCAAATTGTTGAACTTATGAGATTTAAAATCATGATGAGAATAAAATAAGTCAGTTAAATATGGAGTGACAGGGTTAACTTTATTCTTGTAAAAAAAAAAACAGGCTAATCTTTATATGAGGGCTTAAAATGGGAAGAAAATATGAGGATTCACATAAAATTGGTCTAAATGGGGATTTACAAATGAGCAATTATGGAACTGATTAAAGGGGGTCAAACAGATTGACAGAATAAAAAGAATCTAGTTCTATGTGTAATTGTTGATCCAATGCCTAAACATTTCTCATAATCATAATTTACAGTTTTTGGTCTGAGACAAAATAAGGTTGTCTTTTATTACGTGAATGCAATATATTACAAGGGATCTTAATTTAACACGGATCATTAACTTTTCACACTATTGATGATACTTTACAAGCCTTTAGTATAGCAGGTTACTTCTTGTTAAATGAGGACTATTTGATTGAATCTCATTAAAATAACAAAAGCAAAACATTCATGTATGGTTTAAGATTTCTGGTAAAGTTTCTATTAGGGATAAATCTTATGTACATTTCAAATGATATTTCTTTGATAAAACATGACTGTGGGCAGTTTTGCACATTTATTTCATAATCTGATCTTTTACATGATTTTTTGTTTGGTTTCTGATTTTGTCTGATCCTATGAAATATGCCAACACTTAAAACAAGGAAAGTTATTCTTGAAGGTTGAAATGTCCAAGGTGTTACTGACTTTAAGCATTTCTTTAGCTGTTATTAAGAGGAGAACTTGAATAACAGATGTTACTGATATATTGATGCTCTATTGGCTTAGTATGAAAAAAAAAAACTTGATCTTCAGCTTCAAGGAGCAGCCTTTAAATAAAAAAAAAGAACTTTATATTTACTAATCAGATGATGCAGAATCTTAAAGAACCTTCCTTGCTCTCCTCATGTGGATGCTGCTGTTCCCTGCCTGAGGTCCTCGGCTGTTCAGTGCATCACTTCCAACATAGAGAAGGGCAGCGGTACCAATAGAACCTCACCTGCCTATCAGATGGTTTCCCAGAACCGACAGACGACCGTTGAACTCCGGCTTTCTATAGTATAAGGGCAGTACTAGTATCTAGTGACAAAACAACATTTTTTCATTCACTTTAATGTTCTTTATATAATCCATTGATTTCGCTTTTTGTTGTGTTTTTTCTGTTGCAGAATGAAGTCCAATCCTTTCTGGGTGAGCCGGGTGTGAGACTGTGGCGCCTTCCACGATTGGTGGACCGAGTTAAAGCTGAAACGCCACTGAAGCCTCGCGGGCCTGTCGGGGTTTCCTATCGGGCTGCTCTACATCTGGACACACACAGAAACTGATTTGACGTAGACATGTCTCGCTATAGAGAGACTGATATGATTAGATCTTATTACTATTAGTACATTTTACGTAGAGAGCATTTTTACTTGTTTCCTCATCACAGTTAATTCATATCATATATTTTGACTGTGCTGCCCTTGATCCTGATTTATTGCATTGGTTTGCCGTTTTATGAATGTGTTCATTGTTCTGTGCCTTTCAATACTCAGACTTCTAAGCTTTTCTTACCATTTCATTTTGTTTAACATTACATCCTTTCTCTAGGTCATTAACTTTTAAATATTGCATAGAAATTTCAATAAGTTTGGTTTATAAAACTAACAAATTGTTTTACTCATTACTCATTACCGCTTCATTGACTTTAAAGGATAGTACCTTAACATTTCTAATTTTACTCTATTAAGTTTTAAGTAATATCTACCTTTTATTCATTTTGCATTTTATTAAGTTTTTAAATAATCATTCTACAATTGTATTCAATTTACATTTTAGTTAACTCTAACAACTTAGTGAATATAATTTTAATAGTTTTTACTTTAAAGATGAAAATTAGATCCTCCTAACACTTCATCCATTTTATATTTTCATAAAATTTAACATTTATTCTTTTTAACTTGGATTACAAAAATATATATAAAAAACTAACACAAAAAATTTCAGACTTTGTTCTTTTATAGTTCATCACCCTTCTATGGCATGGTGTTGACCCGAGGTAACAAAAAGAAATAATAAATAACAAGCAACATAAAGGTAATAATAATATTTGGTTCCAGAAAGTGTCGTGGTCCGACTTTATGATTGATGTGTAATTACAGATGATGAAGCTCTGAGAAAACTGCAAAAATATTTTCTTCTACAAAAAACAAAAAGAGTCATGCCATGGACGGTTGAATTTCCTTTTCCTAATTTTAACTCTAACATTCTTTAAGATTTTATTTCCTTACATGTTCTTCATTAGATTGTAAGAGGTTCATTGTGGTTTCGATCCACCGCCTAAGAGGCCTAGGGGTGCCCTGTCCGTTTTTACCCCCAAAATTGAAATGAAATGAAATGAGATGAAATGACATGAATGAAAGACATCAGTGACTGAAATGATGATATGTATGTCAAGATCTGTAAAAGCCTCGAGGGATGTTTTCCGGAAGGGACAGTGTCTACTCTAGGGTTTGTCTTCTCCTTTTTGGGCTCTTTTAGATCCCAACAGGGGGTGTTGAGATGCTTTACCAAGGCCGAGAAAGAGTCACATGCTGTTAGACAAAGGGCCCATAGTAAAGAGTTACATTTTTGATTCTGTTAGACACCAAGGTCCATTTCTCACGAGAAACAGAAACTTATCAGGCCACAGAGACATGGTGTGATTTCAGGGAGTGTCTTCAGTCCATATAATCAGCTGCCCTCCTCCTTCTCCTCAGACGCTGCACAGACTTTTTTTTAGAAACTCTTCTCGGATGTAATGGTAAAGCGTCTCCTTTCAGCGCTGAAAGTTAATAAAATAAGTAAAGTCTGAATGCTTTTCTTGGCTGATTTTATGCTCCGTGTGTCAATACAAATTATGATTCATCGATTGAGATTCTCGTTCTCAACAATAGTCAACAATCAGGACACCAGGGGGCTCCACCTGCATCACCATCAGTTTCTGACCCAGTAGAGCCGGACGGATGGAGCTGAATGTGCTGGACAATCAAAGAACATGATTCTCTCAGAGCTGGTCCAGGTGAGCGTTTACACAGTTCAGAAGGAAGATGATGGCGTCCTCAACTCCCAGTCTGGGCTGCTAGGAGAACTGCAAGGGGTCCAGTGTGGTTGGACCAGAGTCCGGAGCGGCTCCAGGACCAGTCTCTCCAGGGTCTTCATGATGTGGGAGGTCAGAGGTCACAGGAGTCCTTGGAGTCACAGGGTCGCTGCGTCTTTGGCACTGGAACAATGCAGGATGTTTTCCACGTCACAGGGATCCTCTGTAGGCGCAGGCTCATGTTGAAGACATGTGCTCTGCTTCCCCCTGCTGGACTGGAGGGTGTACTGCATGTCGCCCCATTACTCACATTAGAAACCTTTTAATTTTTACCAATATTAGTGGCAAATAATTGCAGTAAACTATAATAAACTTATACAGGTTCACATATGGCCAGACTTTTTATTGTAGTTTATCTGTAACAGGTTAATATAACAAATAACCAGCAGATCAGTAAACACTGTGTTGATGTGAAGTCAAGCAGAAAGGCCTGAACTTTTCACATTTTGGTGTTAGAAGGATTTTTAGCTGCAGATTCATGAAGCCATTAATCCCAACAAACCTGATAACTTTATCTGTTTTATTTGGTTTTATTTTTGCTGTTTCAGATCAACAAGAGACATTCAGGAAATATAATCATTTGTTCCCATGAAGCAGCTGAAACATTTGTTTGCATGAAATTCTTCCTAAATGAACATCAAATAACTTCAGGTTTGGACTGGAAGCAGCTCATTGGAACAAATAATGTAGCAAACAAAACAAAATAGATGATTTTTTAGATTTCTGACCAGAGGGTGAAGATGAAATAATACATTTATGTTGCTGCTAATTCTGCTTTTCTAGGATTTTTGTTCTCCTTTAATTTGTTCACCAGTCAAGCAGAGAAGATGTTTGGACGCATGTTGTGATGGTAAAGTTGTTTTAATTTTCTAATCCTTTATAAATAAAACAGCAAAAGTTGATAAAGTCACTGAAGATGTTGGTGGTGATTGTGATGGACCGAGCAGTCAAAGGAAAGCCAGGCACAGGTTTAAATTAAAACATTATTGGCTTTTATTTAACCCAAAACATAAACTTTGGTCAACAATAAAAAATGACAAACTTGGGCCCATAAAAAGGTTAAAGTAACAAAGTTGAACTCAGACTGACTCCAACAAACATCCCTCCCTAAATGAGACAAAGGGGAAACTTAAATCCTGGCTGATCAGGCCACATAGAAACACAGAGGGGAGAAACACAAACAGCAACTGAAGCCAGCATAGAAAAACCCCCTCCCCTCTGGATGAGTAGTGGTATGAGCCAAGCTGCAGCCTCAGCAGCTCCAGCTCTTTGTTCCTGTGAAGGACTGGAGCAGCCGGGACTGAGGAAACTCAGAAAACAGGTTCAATCAGGCGGGACATAACAGTGAGATCTAAAATGTCTGCACTTCTTCTAGAATACAGCGTTATGATGTGCTGCCTTCTAAACAAAAATAGTTATTCTGTCAATTCAATGCTAGACTTAAAGAAACCCAGATATAAATGTGGTGAGACTGAACTATTGTGTGTGGTGTGATTGGATGGCGCCACATTTGTGCGACTGGAACTGCAGCATCACAGTGATGAAAAACTAAATACATTCTTACCAGCTACTAATACATTTATTAAGCTTCCCATTATGCTTTCAATCATCTGCTAGTCATTTCATTGACATCAAGTTGTTGGAAATAATAAACATTACAGTGGAAAACACAGAAAGAAATGAAAAAGTCCCCAGATGATCAGATCAGCTCCAGTTTCCTGATTAAAAACTGTTTAAAAATGATATGAAGAAATTCACCAAACCAGTAAACAATCAATCATTGTCAAGTTTTCTGGTCTCTTTAAACCACCTCAGCTTCTGCCCAAACTAGAAAAAGCTTGTTTCCCTCAAAGAAATGCAGGAACCACTCATCTCATCTTTGATTCATCTTTTCTTTTTGTCTTTAGATGATTTCAGCTGACAGTGTAAGACCACCATGACTTGGCATAAGTAGTCAGAGAGTCACAGAGAGTCACAGAGCAGGTTGGAAACCTACAAACTAATGAAACTAAATCAATTACAGATCACAATCAACTCATTCACTAGTTTTCCAGGTAATGTTAACAATCTACTTTGAAGTTAACAGTGAATGAAGGAACAAATAAACTACATTCCAAACACATCAAACCCATTGAATCAAAGGCTGATTTGGTCTCTGAATGCAGATTAAATGATATCATGTCCAGTTCCTACCAGAGTGTCTTTGTGGAAGCTTGAAGCTGAGGCTCTTTGTCTGCAGAGATCATTGTGAGCACAGGTGTGCCAAGTTACCTGATAGACTTCAGATGGGCCTGAGTGAAAGGGATGGGTGCGCTTGGTTCTCTGTGATGTGTGTGCCAGTTGGGTGGAGATAGTAAATGCACTCACAAATGAACCATTTGCTGTTTTAACTTGACAATCATCAAACCAATCCTTCATCTGATCAATAATGTTTCATTTGGACTTTTTGTTCTTCATGCTGAGCTGCTGGTTGATCACTGAGATCTTCATCGGTAGGATTTTTAGTTCATAATCAGAGCTGAAGAATGGAGCCATCTTGGCAGTGAAGGTGTGTGTGAAGGTGTGTGTGAAGATGTGTGTGTGTGTGTGTGTGTGTGTGTGTGTGTGTGTGTGTGTGTGTTAGTATCCAGGTCAGAGAAGGACAGCTTTCCTCTGTCCCAGTCCAGATTCACTCTGATCCTCTGGACTTTATTCTGGACTGGGAGACGAGTGGGAGGAGCTGATGGAGACCATGCTGAGTCTTCATCTCCATTGAACTCTATAACCAACAGTCCAGACTTGATGTTTTTCTTCCTATCAACAGATTCTTCTATCACACCAAATATCCAGGATTTCCTGCCTCCAGCATCAACATCCCAGCTGTGGTTCCCTGAGTTCAAACCCTCAGAAGTCAAAACAGAGACAGAATTTATCAGCAAAACTCTCTGGATTATCAGGAAGCTGCTGTTTCTCTCCTCCAGTCAAACTGGTCAGATCTTCAGACAGATGGAGTTCTTTACCAGCCGTGTTTGGGTCCAGAACCAGAGGAGTGTAGGTCACCATGGTCTCCATGTTGCTCCAGATGTTGAAGGCCAGGTTGCCCAGATGTTTGGCCTGGTCTATCAGAGCTCCTGAGGGCAGCTGTGGATCCTCCAGCAGGGGGCAGCGCTGGACTCTTTCCACTGCAGCCTTGTAGTTGTGCAGGAATGAGACGTCTGCAGCTCTCAGCTCCTCCTCTGTGGCTCTGACTGTGTCTGAAAGAGCCGCTATCTCTCTGCTCAGAGCCTCCATCTTCTCCTTCATCATCCCTCTCTTCTGCTCCTCTTCCTCCCTCAGTGCAGCCAGCCTGGCCTCCTCTTCCTCTGCTAGAAACTGATGAAGCTGCTTAAACTGCTCCCTAATCTGCCTCTCTGTGTGTCGGGCCTGGACCTCCAGGTGTTCTGCTGTCTGATCAAACTCCTCCTGAACTTTCTTCCTGAGCTCCAGCTTCTCCTTTAAAGGCTCCAGAGTTTCCTGAAGTTTCTTCCTGTGTTGCTGAGCAGCTTCATCGATGGCTCTGAATCTGTGCTCGGTGTGTAAATCTGAATCTCTGCAGACGAGACACACTGGCTGCTGATGGTCCAGACAGAAGAGTTTGAGTTTCTCAGAGTGCAGAGAGCAGAGACCCTCTGAAGCATTTTGGTTTCTCTGCTGTAACAAAGACTCACACAGATTCTTCAGAGCCAGACATAAAGGTGGTTCATCTCTAGAAGATTTCCTCTTACAAACTGGACACTCTCTTCCTGGTTTCTCTCTCCACCAGTTCTTCAGACATTCCTTACAGAAGCTGTGGCTACATGACAGAAGAACCGGATCCTTAAAGATGTCCTGACAGATCGGACAGCAGAGATCCTCCTCTAACCTGGAAGCCATTTTGTCTCTGAGTGAAGCTGAAAACCCAGCAGACAGAAAGTTAAAACAGGAAGTCAGTTTCCATCCTACAGAAACTTTAATCTCTTACTTTGAGTATGATTCCCTTGTTTTTCCTCCAGCAGCAGTCTGTGTTCCAGCGTCTGGTTCCTCAGCTCTCTGTTCCCCTTGCTCAGTGTCAGGCTGTCAGTCGGTGATCAAGTTGACCCTGAGTGATTTCTCGATTCGTTTTTTCTCTCTGATCTACTTCCTGTTGCATTTACAGCCGTCAGGCTCTAAATATCAGTCAGTGTTTTCCATTATCATGTCCTTGTTGACACCAAGCTCTGCTAATCCACTTCATTTGCTTTTGCTGTTCCTCTTTAAATCTCTGTTTGTTCAGAAGAGACGGTTTGAACTTCCTCCTTCTCTTCTGTTTTGTTTTCACATTTTCATTAATTTATTTGAAATTGTCTGAAATATATGTGCAAATTTTGTTGATTTTTCAAACTATTCTCTCTTTCACACTTTTAACCTAGGTTTCCTATTTTCGATATCTGTACAATATCTTTCTGTTGTAATAAATTTGCCCCAACTGTAGTTTTATTTTTTATGACCTTTCACCTTTTTATGTGAGTCTCCATGCTTCCCTCAGTCACTTTATTGCTGATAAACCTGAATTTTCTCCCATCGTTTCCTCTGTAGCATTAATCATATTTGGCCCAAAAGTTGCTTTAATAAACTGATATTAGGTTATTTTCTCTAAGCAGCTGCAGGTGATTGTCAGTAAAACAAAAACAAGGTATTTTTCTAAATGTTCCATTTTCTTCCCCAAAAATGTTACATTAAAAGTTTTATTAAAATGTAGTCTATATTTCCTGTTGTGCTCTTTATTGGTGATAATAATTGGGTTAAGATAGAATGATGATATAATTTTAATTTATTAGCTTCATTTAATGAACCCAGGCCATAATAAAATAGCCTGGAGATCAACTGTTTTCCATGTATTTGCTGCTGAAGCAAAGTTACAGCCAGGCTTCTCTCCAGCTTTTAAGTCCAGTAGTTAAACTCATCCCCATCTCTGACATTTTGATCTTCAGCGGCCCGCCTCCTCCATTATTCTCCCATCAGTTAACCAGCACAGGATGCAGAGTCTGTAAACGTGCCATAACTCAGAGGAAACCCTCCATCTTTTACCAGAGGAGGGCAAACTAATTAATTCAAGTTTATTATTCATACCCACTGTTTGATCAACCAGAAATCTTCCCCAGCTGTTCCATCACCACATCTGCCCCATATTAGCACCTAATTTGTTGAAGGCCTTATAGCTCCTGCTAGCTTACTGAGTGTTTCACCTGCAGAAGGAAGAAGATACAGTAACACTTTATATGAAGGGGTGTGAATAAGACTGACATGACACTGTCATTCAGTCTTCATGAATATTTATGACTGTTGTCATAAAGTGTTGTTGGGTAAATCATGACACTTTTAATACAAAGCTGACATGATTCAAGACAAAAATGTCTTTGTTACGACAACTTGACATGAACCAATAATCATCATATCATAATGATTTAATTATTACACTAGCAAAGACTTTAACAAAACAGTCATTAAGTTTTCCACTACCTGAAATAAAGCGAAACAAGTAGGACAAGCAATAAAGATTTTATTAAGCTTTATTACACTGTTAATAAGGTTTGACCTTCCTCTGACCTTTGACCTTCATCAGTAGATCAAATCAATCAAATGTTATTTGTCATTTCAGCAGCAAGATATTTCAAAGAGCTTCACATCATTAAACACAAAGTCATGCAACATAGAATCAGCAAAACATGACATAAAGTCATTGAATTGGTAAATGATTCTGTTCCAGCTGTGTCTCTGTGACCTTTGACCTGTGTCAGAACCACTGTGTGTCTCAGGATGTCCTGGCCCCTGTAGATGGTGCAGATGTTGCTTCCACTGTCTCTGTCAGTGGGATCCCTCAGGGTCAGACTGGCGTCTCCGGTCCTCAGCAGCTCTTTATTCATCTCTGTGCGCCGCCATAAAGGCTGTCCTGCTTATTGTCAGATCTGCTGCTGTTTGAAAACACATGAACCATCATGAGTTCTGGTTCTGGACGGGTCCAGTCCACTGAAGTGTCCTCAGGAAGGTCAGCAGACGTTCTGCAGGGCAGGATAACAGACTCTGCTCCTTCATTCATCGCCACCTCCTCCTGATCATCTGAGGAAACATCAAATGTAACCAGTGGGGAGGAAACTGACATGAAATTATTACAACATTTAATATCATTGAGTTTCTGTGTTGTGCTGGAAAATTAGAGGCAAATATCTGATGACTGTTAATGAGATGCCATGTCTTCTCTGTTTACTGCGTCCACAATCAGCAGGCAGACATTTTTAAAGAAGGATTTGTGTCAATTTCACAAGTAGAGAAAAGATTTTCATTTAAAGATATAAAACCAAGCAGCTGTTTTTACATGACATTTACTGTATATTTATTTATATCATCTTCATTGAACCAATTGTGTCTCAGTGACATGAAAAATCAGCCTTTGAAGAGACCTAGCCGAGACAATACACAAACAATTACAGATCAAAACTACATCAAAATGCAATTCATGTCAAATGTAGATAATAAAGGAAGAAGAAAAAAGCAACACAAATGTAGAAATAGGACTAAACTACAACTTGATATTAATCAAAGCTTACAAAACAAATCATAAACTGATGAAGAGACAAGAGAGGAGAGAATTTCCTTCAAGTCTTTCTACAGTTGATTCCAATCTGAGCATCTAAATCTAATTTAGTTTGACTTTGTTTTATTAGATTTGTATGATTACATAGTCTAATAAAATGCTCGTTATAAAACCACCTGATCCAACTCTACTAATTATCCACAATTGTTGTCAAATAATTTCATGAACATCAAGTTTCTACTGCAAACAGAGCAGCTGATAGATTCCCTCTGAGTCCTTGGTCTCATTCATCCATCCATGGGTTTCACTCATTCACTCTGGGATGCTGCTGCTGCTGCTGGTCTCCATGGTTACAGAGACCAGGATCAACAACCATCATCATCAGTTTTCTCACTGCAACAGATTCATTCACAACATGTAGCTTTAGAATCTGGTGTTAATCTGACCTTTGACCTCCAGGTGAACGGCTGCCAGCTCCAGTTCTTCTCTCCCGTCGTAGATGATGCAGGTGTAGTTTCCACTGTCAGACAGGTGAGGTTTCCTCAGAGTCAGGCTGAAGGTTCTGCTGTCCAGAGGGTTCATGGAGGTCCGGCCTGTAAAGTTCTGGTTCTGGCCTTTGAGCTCATCGTTGTCTTCTCTCCTCAGGTGGACAGATTTAGGAGTGAGATCGCTGCGGTTCCACATCAGTGAGGCTCTTCAGGCAAATGATCAGAGTATCGGCAGCTCAGGAGGACAGACTCCGCCCCCTCATTAACCTCCACCACTCCAGCAGGGCATGCTGGGAAACTGAGGACACAGACAGAAAATACTACGTGTTCAGTGGGAAGAAATGACATTGCAAGGATCTGATGTGGGATTTTTAATTGATGAACAAAGATTTTGAAAAAGATTCAAGTCCTGGACTCCATTATTTGGGTAGAAGGGATCACTCTTTACTTTGGACCCTTTAAATAAACAGGGACATAAAAGTGTCATAAAAACTGATAGTTTAATCAAAGTATAGCTTATCGTACCATGGTAAAGAAATGCAGCTGTCAGAGCAGCAACTTCAGTTTGAACAAGAATATAAACACAAAGATAAAAAGTATAAAAGTGAGAATAAGGAACTACAATCATGACGACTTTAACACTTGATTCAGATTCAAACATATTGATCCCAAGGGGAAATGAAATGTAACACATATTATTCAAGGCTCTTCAAAGACTTATTGTAGGTGGTGATGGTTGTGGGCAGGAAAAGTCTCCTGTAGTGGTCTGTGTCGCAGCACATTTCAAGGAGCCTCTGACTGAAGACACTGTTTCTCTAAGGCCGTCTGATGAAGAGGATGGTCAGGGTGATCCATAATGTTCCTGATTTGATCTAAAGTTCCTCTGGACCATCATCTCCAGTAGCCCCACAGTCATCCCCAGAACAGAACAGAACCAGAACCAGAACCTCCCTTTTTCCCAGGGATCCAGACGCTCTCAAACTGGTTTTTCCGTCTTTGGCTCCGTCTTGGTCTGATCTGACAAATTGTGTCCAGGCTGGTTTGAGACTTTATGGATTTAGTCCAAATGACCACAACATAACTCGTCTTTATCTTCACCTGCAGACGCTCAGCAAACTGGATTTAATTAAAAGCAACATGATGAGAGATATTTAATAGATTAGATTTAATAGAGACTCTTTATGTTCACATGCTGACGTTTGCTGAGAAAACACCTGGAACCTGATAGCAGGAAATTATTACATTTGTCTTTTTAAAATACATATCTATGTTCAAAACATTTCAAACATAAAAATACAAAAATACCTGTTTATTTGATGACTGCCAAGATGAACAATATGTGAAGAGAAGGAGACAAGATCTAGTTTTACTAGATCTACAGCAACAAAAGGACGAGTAGCATTTGATTTACTAACTACATCAACCTTTGTCAAAAGTGCCAACATTGTGTAAAATGTGTTCAAATCCTAACTGAGCCATTAAAGACAGAGCAATGCTAGAGCATCGCTGTCTGAGCCACACAGGAACCTTTCAAATTAAAGGCCCAACAGCTTCAACCATCATCACACAGCAAAACTCCCTGAAGCAGTGGCTGGTGAAGAGGAGAAATCAGACTAATGTCATCAAGTCAGAGACATCAATTCAGTCTCATCTCCAATGAGACGTCGTTAATCTAACTGGTTACATTTTGTCATCTTGGGACAACATGGAACATTTTGGGGAGCCTTTAATTGTCCCCAGATTATCCAGCTGTGGCTCATTTTGTCTGCCCCACTCAGGCACTGAGTAAAAAACAAGTGACTGAGTAAAGCTCACTGACAGCATGTTGGATTAAAGATTACAGAGAAATATGACTTTGGAGAATAAATGTCAGCAAATGATCATTTACAGCTGTCAGCTTCACATGGCAACAATATGTCCATGTTGTCCAGCTTCACATGGCAACAATATGTCCATGTTGTCCAGCTTCACATGGCAACAATATGTCCATGTTGTCCAGCTTCACATGGCAACAATATGTCCGTGTTGTCCAGCTTCACATGGCAACAATATGTCCATGTTGTCCAGCTTCACATGGCAACAATATGTCCATGTTGTCCAGCTTCACATGGCAACAATATGTCCATGTTGTCCACAGATGGTGTCTTCTCCTCTCAGCTCTGATCAGGTTGATCTTTTCTTTCTCTGCTCTGATCCTGGACAGCAGACCAGTGGAGGTTGTTAAAGCTCAGTCACACACAGTTTCAGTCCAAATGTCCAACAGGAGACAGACAGTCGTCCCCTGAATGGACATGTCTCATCAGTTCTCTGGTGTCAAATAAATCAGGATCTTCAGAGCCTGGAGGTGATGAAGGTTTTCTTCATCTTCCTCATCTTGTTGATCCACTGGATCTACTGGATCACTTTGATCAGCTGCTGGTGTGAGAGGGACGTCATCTGGTCCATGGAGGACAGGGCTGAGGAGTTGAGGTCAGAGGTCAGATGCACCACAGTGAGGCTCAGACAGAGGAGAGAAGAAGAAGCAAATAGAAATCCATTAGTTTGTTTTGTTGTTTTTATTGTTTATATAAATATTTACATCTTATTTTTCCTTTTCATGATTGTTTTAGTCACTTATTATCCTCCTTTTCAAAATAAAATCATTTGCTGATTCAAACACACTAAAACATATTAAGGCCTGTAATTTATCCACAAGATTTATGTTCAGAAATAGAAGCATTTCCATTTGTTCATCATTTTTCTGTCTTTCTCTTCTTTCTCTCTTTCATCCAACTTTCCAAACTTTCCTTGTTTCTCAGGATCAACTCGACTCTTCGTTTCTCGTTTCTTTGCCTCAGTTTCTTCCTCTGCTTCTAATTATCTTTCTTTTCCTTTTAAACCATCAGCTTCAATCAACAGGAGAAATGACACTTTTCATCCATTCATTCACATCATGCAAACTTTTTTCTCCATATTTCATTATTATATAGTGAATCGATTCACCCTGAGGAGGAGAAAAGACCCAGGAACCACTCAGACCCATTTCTTCTGAATAGGTGGGATTTCCTCTTTAGACTGCAAACGTCTCCACAGAATCCAACCAATCAGCTTTGAGGTCGCTCTGCCTCTTCATCCTCTAACAGGTTTTTATTTCTGATAAAGTCTTTAGGATTCTCTAAAGGTTTGGTTCCCTGAATTTAAAACCAAAACTCTAGTAAATACCTGCCTTATCCTCCCATAAGGACTTTGACTAGGACTCATCCTAGAACCTGTGGTTCCATCAAAACTCTGTAAAGGTTTTTATTCAGCTTTACAAGAAAAACTAAAAAATCTCTATAAGTATCAATTTCTTTGACAGACACCCTGCAGGAATCTTCAAGAAAATAATCTTTACAAAGATCTGTCTTCTCTTACTTTTATTCTGTTATTATTCTTTTCCTATTTTTATTTATTTTTCTTTCTCTTGTAATCTCTATTAATCTGGTCAATCTCAATCCTCAGGGAAAAAGGTCATTAGGATCCTTTAGTATTTTATAATTTATAATTATTAAGTTAGTTTATTCCCTGAGTGAGTCTCAGCAGATATCAGTGGATTGAGTTCGTTGATCTCAGCTCTGGAGCCGTGGAGCCGACCAGCAGCCCTCGTCTCTTTAATCCTAATCCAGGTTTGAGGCTGGAGCCGAGTGTCCAGGTCGGCACCAAACTGTTGAGGAAAACATTAATTTCCAAGCTGTTAGATGAAATCAGTCCATCAGGTTTATTTGTATCTTGTGCAGAATGCAGAGAGCCTGTAAGACGATCAGTAATGAATCAGTTCAGGATTAAAAGCTCCAACAGGAAGAGTCAACATGTAGGTTTTATATCCAGGATCCAGAACATGCAGAGACAGTCTGGTTCCCTTCAGCTGCAGGAAAACAACTTCCAACCTTGTGTGTGTTTAACCCAAACAGGATCTTCAGGTCAGAGTTCACAAGCATTAATATAACATGATCAGCTGATGGTAACTTAGGATCATTTTATCACCACACAGACAGACTTAGTTTGTCATTTATTTGATATTTTTTCCTTAGTTTGGCCCTAAAACTCTGTTGTAGCAAATAAAACTGGACATAAGTTTATAATTTTCTACACATTTTAATCTAAAGGTTTTAATCTTTACATATGTGGAATACAAGATGTTAGCTTTGTTAGCTAATGTGGTTATAAATATGATATGAATGGTGATTATCTTGACTGAGGCATGTTTGTTCTTCCATACATCAGTTTACTTTATATTAGTTTGCCAATAACATAATTGATCAATTAAACTGATGGTTGCTGCTTCAAAATAATAATTCTGATCAGTTTGATTTGTTATAAAGAGTAAGTATTTTAAAAAGTTGTTCAGATGAACAAATCATAGCATCATGAAGCTTCTTTTCTAAATGTGACAGATTTCAACATCTCAACTCTCTTAATCCCAGTTTGTGACATTTTGGTCTCCAAGCTTCAGATTAGTGGAGATTAATCTGCATGGCAGGAAAACTGGGATGATGAATGGATGAATGCAGCTCTGCCACTAAATAAAAACAATTCATCGGCTCTCATCCAGTCTCAACCCACCATCCTGATGTCTGAAAGGCGTTGCCACGGCGACTCCAGTCGAGACGTGGAGGTTTGGTTTCCTGCAGGAGATTAAAGCCGAACACAGACTGGAGGAAACGCTCACAGTTCTTAGTGGAAACAGACTTTACTCAACTAACAGCAGAAGGTTTGATTTTATTATTAACACTTTAATGGACCAAATTCCTGATGTTTCCAACTGATTCTAGTTGTTAAAGTTCAGAACCTGAACATCCCTGAATGGGAGGAGTGAAGATTTCCCAGCATTCAGTCTGAAGAAGCTCAGCTCTTCTCAGCTCTGAGACATTTTCTGAATAAATCCCAGTCAGTGAATCTGCAGACCTGATCAGATCCAAACATCCATTTTCCAGGAGTCTCTGGTTTCATCTGTGTCGTTGTTCCAGCTGCTGAGGTCAGAATCCAGCTGTAAAACCTGGAGGCTGAATGTTCAGGTTCTCTCCTCCAAACATCCCCCCTCCCTCCCTCCAGCTGTGGAGAACAGCTGGAAAACAGCTGCATGTGTAAATAATGAGTCTGGAACAAGCTGCCACCTTCTGCTGCTGATCTGACTTTAGATTCAGGTTGATGATTGAAATGAAATCAGGTTTGAACCTGGATCAGCAGAACCTGCTCAGCTGATCCTGGTTTAACCAGAGACTGTCCTCACTCTGCTCACCTCACTGACATGATGATCAATGATTATATAGGAGCTATATTAATAATCTATATTATAACAACGTGTGGTTTCAGCTGCAGTAATGTGGTGATGTTAAGAACTACAGTTTAGTTTGTTTAACTTTATCTTCATATTCTGACTGTATTCATAGTCAGACCAGTTACTGCAGCAGGAATCAACCAGCTGCTCTTTTCTCTGGACTCATTTCTGCTCAAATTAAGTTGCAAACATAACAATGAAAACAAAGATTAAAAAACCTTAAGAACATAATAAACAATTATTACCACAAAGATAAACAATCAGGTGGTGGTAGCAGCTTTATCCTCATTAACCATCATGAAACATTTTCATCAGAACTTCTCTCCTTCCTCATGAAGACTTTATCAACCTGCCTCTGATTTTACAGCAAACCTTCTGCTGCTCTGGAACAAGAAACTACAAACCAGGTGAGCCGTCACATGATCAGTTATTCAGCATTTATAACACCTGGACTCTGAACTCTGAATCGTTCAGATCAGGTAAGAGTCCAGTCCTGTCCCATTACAGTCTTTTCAGGTGTGGCACCAGTCTGGTTCTCCTGCGGTTCTGTTGGGTCTCAGTTTGTTGATCACATTTTCTTCTTCAGCTCTTTGGATCGTTTGAACAAACTGTAAGTTTGCTTTGTTTTCTACATGAACTTTGTCTTCAGGAACTTTACTGACTGTTTCTGCTCTGATGTTTGGAGAAAAGGTTCACTTCTGATTTCAGCTAAAAGTTGCATCTTTGCTGTTTGAAGGTTAATCTACAGGATTATTGATTAACATCAGATGTTTTTTTATCTTCTTAATTTTATTTCCTTGAATCAAACTCTGGTCTCCACCATTAGTCGGACACAACAATTTTATCCTGCATCCTTTCAAAGTTAAATGCTATTACAGCAAAATTTGTTCAATTCAGTCAAATTACTAAATAGTTCATCTTTGACCCTGCAGATAATCCTCTTGTAGAGATTAATAATTAACTAAAATCCTTCCTGTTGTTCAGGTTGAATCAGTGAATGTAAATGTTGCTCCATGTCTCCATCTAGTGGACTGATAGTAAAAGTGCAGGTTGAATCAGTGAATGTAAATGTTGCTCCATGTCTCCATCTAGTGGACTGATAATAGAAGTGCAGGTTGAATCAGTGAATGTAAATGTTGGTCCATGTCTACATCTAGTGGACTGATAGTAGAAGTGCAGCAGCTGATGCAGCTTCCTCTGCCTCTCTGCTGTCTGACTGCATTCACCTGACACTGATATGAAGCAGAGAAGAAGAGCCAATCAGAGGAGGAGCAGCTGATCTTTTTCCAGCACTAATGATGTAAAGGATGATCAGAGTTGATGTGCAGATGAATGATGTGTGTTTCCTCTGCAGGTGAAGCTAGAAAGTGTGTGTGAGCTGATGTGAATTCAGCAGCATGGATCAGTGTGAGGACAGAGAGGAGGGAGTCCCTCCCTCTAAAACCACTCTGTGTGAGGAAGATGAGAGCCAGAGCAAAGGTCAGAGGTGAGGTCACCATCTCTAACTGTCCACAGCCCTTTTCACACAGCGTTCACTATATCAGGCCAAAACAGACGTGGTGATGAAGCTGCTGCTGCTCCTCTTTGCTGCTTCATCCAGACTGAACAGATTCAGTTTTAATCATCATGTTTCTGTCAGGATCCATCAGAGACTCAGACCAGAACCAGAACCAGAACCAGAACCCAGCTGTGTGTCCTTTAAGAGCGACAGGTCAAAGGATGAACCCATTTTCTTTAAATCTCCTGGATCTCCTCCATCAGAGAGGTGAGCTGTTTCTAACTGCTGTAACTGATCTGTAACCAAGTTCTGTTGGGTTCTGTTGCCATGGGAACATTAAACTGAATACCAGGTTATTTTATTTTCATTCCATCAATGCATATGGTAACATGTCTTGTTAAAGACATCACACATCTTCCTCCAGGTTTGTGATGTGAGAGATCAGCAAGTTAAAATCAACCAAACTTTAATAAAATGTAAAGATTTCTTTGGAAAGCTGACAGAAAAATTCACACAAAGATTCAGTCGATCTGGTTTCCATTCTTAATACCTGCAGTTATATAGAATAAAACCAGACCTGAAGCTGCACTAAAACCTCTTCTGGAGTATTTCTGCAGCAGCTGCTGGCAGAACTAATGATCTGAGTTACTTTCTACAGTTTTGGTTCTCAGTCCTGCTTCATAATTATTTCTGTTATTTCTGAGATTTTACTGCTGCAGGTTCAGACCAAGCCTTGTACCGTCAACATGACCAGGACAGAAACGTTCATGTGCACAAAATATTTCACTAGCAGCAGAACCATGAAGTTATTATAGGAGATCAGACTCAGTTAATTAATCTGAGCTTCAATACCTGCTGATGGAACATATAAAAGACTATAATATAATCCCAGTCTTCATGTTAACATCAGTATCAATAAACAAAGTCCAATGGGATTATTGGTGACGCAAAAACGAATGAAAGAACTTTAAAAAGTAAAATAAATCAGTTTATATCCAAGGTCTCTACCAGAACTTCTGCATGTTCATCTAATTAACAGAACCCTCAAAATCTGATACTTTTGTCTCCCTGAGATCAGTTTAACTATCATTCAGAGAAATTGCCCCATACTGACCAGCTATTGACACCATAAGTAAAATAAATTACTGCTGATAAATAACAGGAAACAATATTAAACTAGAATCACCTCACTTTTCTGCTATGACCTCTAAAATAAATGTAAAGAACAAAGAAAACCTCAATAAGGATATGCTTATGTAGCACCCACCGCTCCCGTACCTGGACCCAGGACAGAACTCTCGCTCTCAAGTGGGAAACTACTGGGGTTCGTTAGCTTTCCGGAATATACCAATCAGGTTTACCTAAATGTAGTGACTACTACTCAGTTACTATTTTCATTCCTATTTTGTTTCATCTAGAATAACCCAGACATCCATGCAGAACTTCGGGTTTATTTTTTTATATTTTCACACAGCTAACTTTTTTTTTTCCTCTACCCAGAACTTTGGCAGAAATTTAACACATTTCAGTATACATAACCCATTAATAACATTCCCAAAAATCACAGTTCTCAATTCTACACCCTTTTACATTTCAAACATATAATTTCACACACACACACACACACACACACACACACACACACACACTCGCAGGGCCCACATTCTCTCACAAACCGTCCGATACCCGCTGAATCTTTCGTCGCAGGCCTGTTGATTTTCGAGTTCGCCGAAGCAATCCTGCCGTCCGCGTTTCTTTTATCTCGTCTGGTAACTCGATGAACTCATGAAAACCTCCTCCACCGATGTCCTCAACGTCAATGCTGTTTTCCGAGTCCACAGTCCCTTCTTTTCTTCTTTACTCTTTACTCCTTCAAACACGTTTCTTACAACTATATCTGTCCTTATGAAAAACCTCTCGCCATCTTGGTCGTTCCTCCGAACATGTGCTCCGTAGCTAGGTCCCCTCATAAATCACAGTCCTCTTCACAGTTCCTAACTCTTATTCCTCAGTACTGTACTATACTCAGCGTATAGTAATGGTTATATTCAACTACTATATCTAACACAGATATTTTCCCATCTGTTTGAATACAAAATCCCTCGTTACGACTCTTTCAACACTCTGCTCCATCCTTCCTCCCCGCTCTCCTTCTCCTTCCTCCTCCCCCTTTTTTTTTTTGTTCAAGTCCCCTTTACTTTCCCTCGTAAACCTCCGTTACTCTCAAACCTATGGGATTCAGCCTCTTACTTATGCTGCAATAGATAAATCACTGAAATGTACATTTATGTAACTCCATTACCCATTTTTAACCCCAGGTACTTATCAAAAGACATAAACCCCCCACTTCTTGTGGTTCTCAAACCCCAGGGCTACACTTACATAAATTACGGTGATATGAACAGATTCAGTTTTAATCATCATGTTTCTGTCAGGATCCATCAGAGACTCAGACCAGAACCAGAACCAGAACCCAGCTGTGTGTCCTTTAAGAGCAACATGTCAAAGGAAGAGATCATTTACTTTAAATCTCCTGGATCTCCACCATCAGAGAGGTGAGCTGTTTCTAACTGTTGAAACTGAACCAGTAAGTTTCAGATGTTCCCAGTTATATTTACAGAGTTTTGATCCATTATATAAACCAGCTGCTCTGTTCTAATGAAAACACCTTCATATCTTCATCTCTGGGTGATGATGATGATGTTCTGCTGCTTCCTGGCTCCATGTCAGACTAACAGTGGGACACATTTCCACCAGCCACTGGGAAATACCTGGTAAACCAGTCTGGTCCATCAGGACTTGGTTCCTGTGTGCATTGTGAGATCAGTTCAGCAGGAAGGAAAGCTTCATGATGTGGTTGGTGAGATCTGCTGGAACTCAACCAGACTGAGCTGATGTGGACCATCAGAGGTTCTGCTGGTTCTTAGTGGATCAGCAGGAACATTAAATCTTTACTTGGATCATCTGGTTCACTGCTCACATCCAGATATCACTTCATGGACCTTTACCTTCTGATTGTCTCTGTGTGGACAGATATAATGTGAGCTCACTGGCTTCCAGGATCTACAGGATCCATTTTAAATCCTCTAGAACATCCAGGAGAGGATCCCACATGGACACACCCACATATCTCAGAGCTCCTCCATGTCCACATCACCTCAGATCCAGTCATCAGAACCTGATGGATGTCCCACACTGTCCTGAAGACCTGTGTGGACAGAGCCTTCACTTCCACTGTCCCCAAGCTCTGGGACTCTGTCTCCACCAGCATCAGATCTGCTGACAGTGTGGACAGTTTGAAGACCAAGTTCAGCACCAACTTTTTAAAATGTCTACTGGTGATTCTGGTGTTACTGGTCTTCATCCTTGTAGTTCATCTTCCTCTTTCTAACTTCTTTGTATTGTGTTCATGTGATGCTCTGTTTTCTGCTTTAATGTGACACTCTTAGTTATTTTATTAGTAAATATTGCTGGATGAATATTTCCTGCCTTCCTGATTGTTCCTGGTTCCTCCACAGAGTGGACCAGCAGAGCTCAGAGGTTCCCAGTGGTCCGTCTGTCCAGCAGCATCAAACACAGCTGGACTCCATATTTATGGTCTGTACATGAACAACAACTACTTTTCCATGGTTCTGTTCACAGTCGTCTCCATGCTGCACTTTGTAGACCAGAGGACTGTCAGTCTGTCCAACATCCATCTGGTGTTTGGCTCCATGATTTCAGTCTGATGTTTCCTTCATCTATTATTCTGTTCCAGCTGCTGGAGGAAAACATTGTCACTTTTGTGAAGAACGAGCTGAAGAAGATCCAGAAGGTTCTGAGTCCAGATTACCCAGAATGCTCAGAGAGTCACAGAGAGGATGATGAGGTGTTGAGAGGTGATGATGAAGAGCAGAGGAGGAGCAGCAGAGAGGCAGTGATGAAGATCACACTGAACTTCCTGAGGAGGATGAAGCAGGAGGAGCTGGCTGACCGTCTGCAGAGCAGTAAGAGGATTTCTACAAAGATTTGACCTGATGGATAAATGACACATTTACTGATGTCTGAAGAAATGGAATCACATTTATTTAAATTATCTTCAGAAGGTATTTTTGTTTCATCCATGATTTTACTTTTTGTGTTATTTTAGAACATCTCGCTGCAGTTTGTCAACATCAACTTAAATCTGGTCTGAAGAAGAAGTTCCAGTCTGTGTTTGAGGGGATTGCTAAAGCAGGAAGTCCAACCCTTCTGAACCAGATCTACACAGAGCTCTACATCACAGAGGGAGGGACTGGAGAGGTCATTGATGAACATGAGGTCAGACAGATTGAAGCAGCATCCAGGAAACCACACAGACCAGAAACAACAATCAGACAAGAAGACATCTTTAAAGTCCCACCTGGAAGAGATCAACCAATCAGAACAGTGATGACAAAGGGAGTGGCTGGCATTGGGAAAACAGTCTTAACACAGAAGTTCACTCTGGACTGGGCTGAAGACAAAGCCCACCAGAACATCCACTTCATATTTCCATTCACCTTCAGAGAGCTGAATGTGCTGAGAGAGAAAAAGTTCAGCTTGGTGGAACTTGTTCATCACTTCTTTACTGAAACCAAAGAAATCTGCAGCTTTGAACACTTCCAGGTTCTGTTCATCTTTGATGGCCTGGATGAGAGTCGACTTCCTCTGGACTTCCACAACAAGGAGATCCTGACTGATGCTACAGAGTCCAGCTCAGTGGATGTTCTGCTGACAAACCTCATCAGGGGGAAACTGCTTCCCTCTGCTCTCCTCTGGATAACCACACGACCTGCAGCAGCCAATCAGATCCCTCCTCAGTGTGTTGGCATGGTGACAGAGGTCAGAGGGTTCAATGACCCCCAGAAGGAGGAGTACTTCAGGAAGAGATTCAGAGATGAGCAGCAGGCCCGCAGGATCATCTCCCACATGAAGATGTCACAAAGCCTCCACATCATGTGCCACATCCCAGTCTTCTGCTGGATCACTGCTACAGTTCTGGAGGATGTGTTATGGACCAGAGAGGGAGGAGAGCTGCCCAGAACCCTGACTGAGATGTACATCCACTTCCTGGTGGTTCAGACCAAAGTGAAGAAGGTCAAGTATGATGGAGGAGCAGAAACAGATCCACACTGGAGTCCAGAGAGCAAGAAGATGATCAAGTCTCTGGGAAAACTGGCTTTTGATCAGCTGCAGAAAGGAAACCTGATCTTTTATGAATCAGACCTGACAGAGTGTGGCATCGATATCAGAGCAGCCTCAGTGTACTCAGGAGTGTTCACACAGATCTTTAGAGAGGAGAGAGGGCTGTACCAGGACAAGGTGTTCTGCTTCGTCCATCTGAGTGTTCAGGAGTTTCTGGCTGCTCTTCATGTTCATCTGACCTTCATCAACTCTGGAGTCAACCTGATGGAAAAAAAATCACCATCATTTTTCTCTAAAATGTTCTCTACATTTTTTAGCAAATCAAATATAAAGTCTCTCCATCAGAGAGCTGTTGACCAGGCCTTACAGAGTCCAAATGGACACCTGGACTTGTTCCTCCGTTTCCTCCTGGGACTTTCACTGCAGACCAATCAGAGACTCCTACAAGGTCTGCTGACAGAGACAGGAAGTAGCTCACAGACCAATCAGGAAACAGTTCAGTACATCAAGGAGAAGATCAGTGAGAATGTGTCTGCAGAGAAAAGCATCAATCTGTTCCACTGTCTGAATGAACTGAATGATCGTTCTCTAGTGGAGGAGATCCAACAGTCTCTGAGTTCAGGAAGTCTCTCCACAGATAAACTGTCTCCTGCTCAGTGTTCAGCTCTGGGTTTCATCTTAGTGTCATCAGGAAAAGATCTGGATGTGTTTGACCTGAAGAAATACTCTGCTTCAGAGGAGGCTCTTCTGAGGCTGCTGCCAGTGGTTAAAGCCTCCAACAAAGCTCTGTAAGGACACACATTGGTACTGCAGGTATTGTTGATGGGTAGAAATCTGCTAATTATGAGGTAAATATTCATGTTTCAGTTTATATTTTGGTGCTTTGTCTCTTCAAAGTGTCCACTGGGGGGGATGACCAAAAAAGAAACAGACTTCCTTCAGCAGCTGAACATAATGTTACATATTCAAGCAGCAAAACTCCTCCACTTTATGTTAACGTTGAAATGGATTAATATAGTTAATTGTGTAATTTTATAATTTTCTTTCCAACCTCCTTGTTACCTGTAGTTCTGTCATTTAAGGCTGGAGGCCCAAATATAGAATGAACCAGTTCACAACAAATACAAAGGTTGTGTAAAATCACATGGTTCCTTCTCTGTCCAATAAAAACATTGTTGATTTGAAAGAACATAAATTGTGATGAATTGTTTAATACCAGATTTTCCTCCCTGTCTCCTCAGACTGAGTGGCTGTAACCTCTCAGAGAGAAGCTGTGAAGCTCTGTCCTCAGTTCTCAGCTCCCAGTCCTCCAGTCTCAGAGAACTGGACCTGAGTAACAACAACCTGCAGGATTCAGGAGTGAAGCTTCTCTCTGCTGGACTGAAGAGTCCAAACTGCATCCTGGAGACTCTCAGGTAACTCTGGGCTCTTGACAAATTGCTACATCTTTGGTGCAAAAAGAAGAATTGTTACAGATCCAGCAGTTGCTTGGCTTTATTATTTATTCCACATGTTATAAATCCATCCATCAGTTCAGACCTTGGGCTCTACCTCAACGTTCTCATCATGTGATGAATTGTGTGTCTGCAGCTTATCAGGCTGTTTGGTCTCAGAGGAAGGCTGTGCTTCTCTGGCCTCAGCTCTGACCTTTAACCCCTCCCATCTGAAAGAGTTGGACCTGAGCTACAATCATCCAGGAGACTCAGGAGTGAAGCTGCTGTCGGCTGGACTGAAGGATCCAGACTGGAGACTGGAAGCTCTCAGGTATGGAGGAACCTGCTGCAGGAGCAGAGAAGGTCTGATAGAGGAGGAAGAGGAGAAACGTCTTTAGTCTGATGGGAAACATTTAGTTTGAAGAGAAATATTTAGTTTGATCATTAAATATTTAGACGCCTCATCTGGAGGCAGAGATCATTACCCAGTTTTCTGGAATATTCTCCTGACTAAGAACGGCTCACAAGGAAAATGAAAGAGTGGCATGGATTTAATAGAGTTTAATAGGGACTCTGACTAAATGAATAAAAGTGAAGTTCAGTTAGATTTCCATGATGATCTACTGATGACAGAAAGGACTTTAAAACAATATTTGATGGAGCTCCAGACCAATCAGCCCCAAGGAGCAAAGATGAGAAGAAAAGTAACTCCATGTTGGTCAGATGGATGTTTAAAAGTTCAGAGAGAGAAATCAAGATTTGGAACTAAACTCATAAGTGTGTATAGCGCCACCTGGTGGTGCTGGTTGGTAGAGGAAGTGCTGAAAGGTTGGAGGTGTTTGTCAGAGGTGTGTGATGATGGAAGCCTCTCCCTGGTTTGTGAGTCTGAGCTCAGAGATCAAATGTTTGGTTCTTGTTGAACTCTTTGTTGAATGTGATGCAGCTTCTCCTTTTTAATGTTTGTATTTCTGGATATTTCAGTGAGGCCAAAGCAGGTTTTCAGCAGCAGGTTGTTTAGTGTTTCATTCCTTCATCTGTGTGTGGGAGTGTGGATGGAGCAGGTATCCAGGTGTTGATCAGAGTTTAGATTGATTGGATTTTAATGCTGATTATTAAATCAGGTTGAGCTTCCAGAAATGTTTCCTTAGTTTCCTGATGTCCTTTTAGGCTTCAGTGAGTTTCTTCAGGTTGTTACTGAGGGATTTCCTTTCTCCTCTCTGTTGGAGCTTTTCCTGTGTTTGGAGAAATGAGTTGTGCTGCAGCAGCACCAACTGTCCTTCCTACATCCACTGCAGTTTGCAATCCAGATGTTGGACTGTTCCTGTCTCAGTGGAGGACAATGTGTGTCTGAGAGACATGTAATGTCCATGTTTGCTGCTGAAAGAGACTGATGGTCTGACCCCCCTCCTTTCAGGGTGGAGCCTGCTGGAGGCCCATTCTTGGCACCAGGTCCATGGAGATGTAAGTGTGTTTTTCATCTGATTCATGACAACAAAGCAGCTCACATTCAACCATCTTCAAACTGTCACATCACTCATTCAGGATCATCATCAAAGATCAATAAATGATCAATAACTGCAGCTGGATTGTGTTTGTTCTCTCCATCAGATTCCTGTCAACTCACCATCGACACAAACACAGTGAGCAGAAAACTCAAACTGTCTGAAGACAACAGGAAGGTGACATGGGAGAAGGAGCTTCAGTCATATCCTGATCATCCAGACAGATTTGATCAGTGGAGTCAGCTGCTGTGTAGAACTGGTCTGACTGGTCGCTGTTACTGGGAGGTCGAGTGGAGAGGAAGAGTTTATATATCAGTGAGTTACAGAAGAATCAGGAGGAAAGGAGGCAGAGAAGACAGTAGGTTTGGATATAATGATCATTCCTGGAGTCTAATCTGCTCTGATGATGAAGGTTACTCTGTCTGGCACAACAACATTCAAACCCGTCTCTCCTCCTCCTCCGTCTCTAACAGAGTATCAGTGTATGTGGACTGTCCTGCTGGCATTCTGTCCTTCTACAGAGTCTCCTCTGACTCACTGACCCACCTCCACACCTTCAACACCACATTCACTGAACCTCTGATTCCTGGATTTGCAGTCTGTTGGACCAGTTCTGGTTCTTCAGTGTTTCTTTGCTGATTTGAGTCTAAAGATTTTCCTCCTGTCAGAGAAACTCTCTCACTGTTGAACAGATAGTTCATCTCTACAATCTATTTCTTGGTGAAACTTTTCTGATTGAGTCCTTGGAAACTTTTTCTTCTTCCAGTCCTTTAAAGATGGAAGCTGGGATTATTCCAGGATCCTCATGTTTTCCTGTGTGTTTCCAGTCAAAGCTTCACACTGAATATCAAGATGTTGTTTCTCTTATTTTTTCCTCTCATTCATCAGATTTCATTGAAATGTTGATCAGTTTTTCTCTCTGAACATTTTCTGTTTCTGTCGGCTCCTATTTTTCTAAACTCGTCAGATTTGAATATTAAATCTTCCTTTTGTTTATTTGCTGCAGTTTTTCTTCATGTGTTTTAGAGAAATAAAAACATTTTTCTTCTTCTGCATTTGGTTCATTTGCTGCTCATTCTGTTCTTTTCCTGTTCAAATTTAAACATTTGCATTAAAAATATTTTTCATCAACTCTGCCTTTCAGAAAGTCCTAGTTAAAGTAAAACATTCCCATCCCATGAAGGTCAGAGGTCAACGCTTTGAAGCATAAAGTGATAAAATCTTAATATTTCCTGTTTCATTCAGAACTTCTACCTGAAACTCAGAACCTGCAGAACATTTTTCTCTCTGGAGAAAAAATCCAGGAACTGGAAGATCAGAGCAGAATGAAAACTGGAGATCAGTGATGGACAGAAAAGCTCTGATCGCTGCATCTCTGACATATTTTACATTTGATAACAGTAAACTTCTTTGCTCGTTTCCTTGCTCCAGTCTCCTGAATTCAGAGTTTCACATGCACAACAGTGGAAAAACACACAGAGAACAACAATTCACCATTCAACTTCAGACATATCTAGAGTTTTTATTCAGACAATTAAATCCATAGAAAAGCAGATCAGCATCAGACCCAAATCACCAAGAAGTCCAAACCACAAAACAAACATTAATTACCTGAGAAAAGTAGAAGAATGAATAAAAAATGGTCACCCTTCTCCATTCACACACAGCATATTGGTGGAGAACGTGGTGCTAAATGACCTGCAGACGACCTGATTCTAGATGGTCAGTAGGTAGATGGGTCAGTCAAACTTTAATAACAAACCAGCGTTCTGACAACTATCCCAGCATGCACCGCGTGCTTCTTCTTCTGCGGGCGAAAATGAAGTCAGTGGCTGCTTACCGTAGTTGCTAGAGCTGTTGTGGCTCAATATTGGTCCATATATGAGGCGCAGTGGATTATAAGGTATAAGATCAACAATAAAACAGATGGCAGCTCTATCTGACACACAGGTCATCAAGAGAGCGAACTCTGGAGGAACAATCAGTTCTCAGGAACACAGATATTCAACACAGCAATCAAAACGTTTTAGCACCTCACGACATTACTGATTAACATTAGACTGAATATTGATTAACTATTGATTAATATTAGACTGAATATGAACTAAAGTAAAAATAAAAATGATAATACCAAAAAATCTCTAACAGTTGGCTTTTGAGGAAATTGAAGGTTTTTAGGTTCGCCTTATAGTGCGGAAAATATGCTAATTTAAATGTATTTGTTTTAATTTGATTTGCTCCGTCTGTACAGATTTCTGGTTTTCTTTACTTACTAACTAAAACTCATAAACTAAACAGTGGTAAAGAAGAAATAAATTAAAGGATTTATGAGCCTGTATGCATCAAAGCAAATGTTCCTGATATTGATCAGCTTTAAAACAAAAAGCACCTGATGCTTGTTGACCTACAAAGGCAGAAAAATGACATTTTATGCATTGAATGGAAAAAAAGCAGATTAAATATCTGACCACAATGTAAATCTGTCTAGTTGAGTCGTGCATTAATAATTTAAGTTTCTTACATTAACAGAACAACGTTGAGTAAAATGAAGTTTTAAATCAAATCAAATGTGCCCTGAAAAGCTGCAGAGAGTAATTTGTTAAACACCATTAAAACCTGATTGCTGTGCAGTGAAACTTTATCGCTTCCCTGCGGTCTGACTTTTCTTCTCTTCACAGCAAAACAAGGAGTTTATTACGCGCTTTGGGTTCAGTCTGATGCTGAAGAACCATCTTTTCATCCGGATCTGAACCAAACTGGGAGAAAAAAACAAAAATATGCAACAAGGTGCAGCTGATGAACACTGATTAACCACAGAGATCCTGGAGAAATTATTTAAAACCAAAAAGTCACAATCTAATAAGTAGAAGGAGCTAAACTATATTTATAATATGCAGATATTCAACGCTTGTTTTAATGCATTAAATATGCAGAAATAAAACTTTACATCTAATTGGTTAATAAAGTTAGCCCCGCCCACTGATGGCCGTTAAAAAACGGTTTAATAAATTCATGTTTAACACAAAACTCTAAAATAACATTAAATATTTAAGTTATTATAAGTGTAACTCTCATATATTAATATTTATGGTATATTCTTTTACTTTTTGCTTTTTTTAAGGTTTTATTTTAGCCTTGCGTTTAAAAAGCTGATCATTCAGAGGTGGAAATTATGACAAAAATAAAAACAAACACAGAAAAAGCGTCATTTCCTGTGAATTACCTCCCCAGGTGAGTCCTCTTACCTGTCGGCAGCATCCCGGATCCGGACCCGCCTCCAAAGTCCAGGTCAGGTGCAGCGGCGCTCCTGGTCACCAAGCCGACGAGACAAAGTGTCCATTTCACCGCCCAGAGAGACATTTCCACCAACCCGGAACCGGTCCTCCAGCTACACTGAGGTCATCATCTCATCCCGACCGAACTGCAGAACAAGAACTTCTTCTGCTGCTGCTGCTGCTCCTCTCCTCCTCCTGCTGCAGCTTCATCACATCATCCAGGCGTTAAACCAGACAGATAAGCCCCGCCCACTCCTCGGGCGCTGTCCAATCAGAGTCCAGAACGCCCCGCCACCCACAGAGCCGTCTGCTTCTCATTTCTGAATCCTCAACTACTTTATCACAGGTAAAAATTTTCAGACTGGGAAAAATCCTCTATTTTTAATAGCAAGGGTTAGTCATACAATCACACATAACCATTGAGAATTTGGAAATAGATGCTTTTATTTTCCAAAGTTATGAGGGGGAACCAAATATTTCAGCTGAAATATTTGGTTCCCCCTCATAACAAGGGAGACAAACCCAACATGGGAGACATTACACTAAACTGGATTAAACCTGTTCACATTACACTAAACTGGATTAAACTGGTTCACATTACACTAAACTGGATTAAATCTGTTCACATTACACGAAACTGGATTAAACCTGTTCACATTACACTAAACTGGATTAAACCTGTTCACATTACACTAAACTCGACTAAACCTGTTCACATTACACTAAACTGCATTAAACCTGTTCACCACCTGCTGCTGAATGGAGGAGAAACTGAAACATGACAACATGATGGAGCGTCTGACTGAACAACTAGACATGAAAATAGATAATTAAATAAAGTTTAATTCAGTATTTATTTAGTTTGGACAATAAATACTGAATTTTAAAATCAAATATTAATTTGGAAAGTAAATTTTTAGTTTGCAAAATTAGGATCCAAATATTTAGTTTTTATAAATTTTCATATTTCTCTGTGTTGTTAATAAACAAAATATTGTAATAAATGTTTTTAACTGTCATGATCAAAAGTAAGTACATCCTCTTTTCCATCAGAACTTCTCTATTTCCTCATGAAGATTTTATCAACCTGCCTCTGATTTCACTGCAGACCTTCTACTTCCTGGTTCTGCTGCTCTAAAAGAAAAAACTACAAACCAGGTGAGCTGTGACGTCATCGGTTATGCAACATCCGTCACATTTACTTTCAGTTTGAATTCATGTTTATAGGTGTGACTCCAGTTCGGTTGTTGTCTCTATTTATTGTTCAGATGTTTTTTTTTTCAATACTTTGGATCGTTTGAACAAACTGTAAGTTTATGTTTCATATCTGGACTTTGTCTTCAGGACCTTTCCTGTTTCTGTGTCTCTGATGTTTGGAGAAAATGTTCACTTCTGATTTCAGCTCAAAGTTTCTTCTCTGCTGTTCCAAGGTTAATCTACAGGATTTTTAGATTACTGATGAACTGGGATTAAACATGAGGAACATCTGATGTCTCTTTGTTTTCTTTTCTGAACAAACATGATTTTATTTCCAGGAATTAAACTTTGTTCTCCACCATTAAAGTCAGAAACAACAATTTCATGCTGATTCATTTCAAAATAAAATACCATTATAAATTATTATTAAGGTAATGATGTTGAAATGTGTTCAATTAAGTCAGATTATTAAATAGTTAATAGTTAAAGCAGATAATCCACTAGTAGAGATTAATAATGAACTAAAATCTTTCCTGTTGTTCAGGTTGAATCAGTGAATGTAAATGCTGCTCCATGTCTCCATCTAGTGGACTGATCGTAGAAGTGCAGGTTGAATCAGTGAATGTAAATGTTGCTCCATGTCTCCATCTAGTGGACTGATAGTAGAAGTGCAGCAGCTGATGCAGCTTCCTCTGCATCTCTGTTGTCTGACTGCATTCACCTGACACTGATATGAAGCAGAGAAGAAGAGCCAATCAGAGGAGGAGCAGCTGATCTTTTTCCAGCACTAATGATGTAAAGGATGATCAGAGTTGATGTGCAGATGAATGATGTGTGTTTCCTCTGCAGGTGAAGCTAGAAAGTGTGTGTGAGCTGATGTGAATTCAGCAGCATGGATCAGTGTGAGGACAGAGAGGAGGGAGTCCCTCCCTCTAAAACCACTCTGTGTGGGGAAGATGAGAGCCAGAGCAAAGGTCAGAGGTGAGGTCACCATCTCTAACTGTCCACAGCCCTTTTCACTCAGCGTTCACTATATCAGGCCAAAACAGACGTGGTGATGAAGCTGCTGCTGCTCCTCTTTGCTGCTTCATCCAGACTGAACAGATTCAGTTTTAATCATCATGTTTCTGTCAGGATCCATCAGAGACTCAGACCAGAAAAAGAACCAGAACCAGAACCAGAACCCAGCTGTGTGTCCTTTAAGAGCGACAGGTCAAAGGATCTGGCCATTGACTTTAAATCTCCTGGATCTGCACCATCAGAGAGGTGAGCTGTTTCTAACTGCAGTAAGTGATCTGTTTATATCCGTCATTGTGGCCATCAGACGATACCAAATTCTGTTGGGTTCTGTTGCCATGGGAACATTAGACTAAATTTCAGGTCATTTTCTTTCTGCACCATGATGTCTCCATGGTAACATGTTCCAGTAAGGACCATGTTACTGTTAACACAATAAAGTTCAACTGGATCCTTTGTACTGTAACAAATGGATCCATTGAGATCCAATGTCTTTAGTCAGAGCTTCTCCAGCTCCATCTAGTTGACAGAAGTCTTGAAATCTGATCTGATAATTCAATCCATCCATTTTCTTACACCCTTGTCCCTTAATGGGGTCAGGATGTGCTGGTGCCTCTCCAGCTAACGGGGTCACCCTGGACGGGTCGCCAGTCTGTCGCAGGGCAACACAGAGACAGACAGGACAAACAACCATGCAGACATAGGGAGAATTTAGAGGGACCAATTAACCTGACAGTCATGTTTTTGGACTGTGGGAGGAAACCGGAGTACCAGGAGAGAACCCACCATGCACATGGAGAACATGCAAACTCCATGCAGAAAGACTGGGCCCAGGAATCGAACCGGCCCCAGACGGTTGCTGTTGCTGCAAGGACACAGCTCTGCCAACTGCACCCCTAAGTAAAAAAATGCTGCTGGTGAATAACAGGAAACAAATTATTTAACCAGAATCAACTCACTTTTCTGCTATAACCTCTGAAATATAAAATTTAGAGAACAAAGAAAATCCTCAATCACCCCACAAACTATTTTGACATGACCTTTGAACCTGAAGCATTGAACTGCATTTTATCTTACTTTTGCATTAACTTAATTTAAATTAACAAACACAAAGGTAGAAATTAATTTCATTTCTATGTTGATATTTGTATCATTTTCTAAATCTGACAGATTAATGCTGAAAGAAAAAAGTTTCTATGAACTCATTTTATGACACTACAACCCCTGGCAAAAAGTATGGAATCACCAGTCTTGGATGTGCAGTCATTCAGACATTTCATGCTGTAAAACAAACTCGGATCAAAAACATGACACAATATTAAGGTCATTCCAAAGTGCAACTTGTTGGCTTTCAGGAACACTCAAAGAAATGAAGAGAAAACATTGTGGAAGTCAGTGAATGATACTTTTATTGACCAAGCACAGGGAAATAAAGATGGAGTCACTCAATTCTGAGGAAAAAAGTATGGAATCATGAAAAACACATAAACAAAAGACCATTCAAAATACATCACTAGTATTTAGTTGCACCATCTTTGGCTTTTATAACAGCTTTTAGTCTCTGAGGCATGGACTTCATGAGTGACAAACAGTATTTGGTTCCAACTCTCTTTGATAGCAGTTGCCACATCAGCTTTGCAGGTTGGAGCCTTCTTGTGGAACATTTTTTTCAATCTCCACCACAGGTTTTCAATTGGGTTGAGATCTGGACTATTTGCAGGCCATGACATCGACTGAATGTGTCTTTCTTCAAGGAATGTCTTCACTGTTTTTGCCCTATGGCACGATGTATTGTCATCTTGGAAAATTATTTCATCATCTCCAAACATCTGTTCAATTGAAGGGATGAGAAAACTGTCCAAAATGTCAATGTAAACTTGTGCATTGATAGAAGAATTAACCACAGTCATCTCCTCAGTGCCTTTGCCTGACATGCAGCCCCATATCATCAAGGACTGTGGAAATTTGGTTGTTTTCTTCAGGCAGGCCTCTTCATAAATCTCACTGGATCGGCACCAAACAAAAGTTCCAGCATCATCACCTTGTCCAATGCAGATTCTTGACTCATCACTGAAGATAACTTTCATCCAGTCATCCACAGTCCATGATTGCCTCTCCTTAGCCCATTGCAGTCTTGTTCTATTATGTTTAGGTGTCAATGCTGGTTTTCGTTTAGCTTTCCTGTATTGAAATCCCATATCCTTTAGGTGATTTCTTACGGTTCGGTCACATACATCGACTCCAGCTTCCTCCCATTTATGCTTCATCTGTTTAGTTGTACTTTTTCGGTTTTCAAGACAAATGACCTTAAGTTGTTTGTCTTGACACTTTGATGTCTTTCTTGGTCTACCAGTACGCTGGGCTTTAACAACCATTCCATGCTGTTTGTGTTTGGACCATATCTTGGATACAACTGACTGTGAACAGCCCACATCTTTAGCAACCATGTGTGAAGGGATACCTTCTTCAAGAAGTTTCACAATCCTCTCTTCTGTTTCAAGGGACATTTCTCTTGTTGGAGCCATGGTTCTCGCCACTCCACTTCGTCCAGCAGCCCTCCAAGGTGTCATGACTGCAGGTGTTTTGAACTGCAGACTAACGGGCACATCTAATCTGGGGCAGGTGTCCATTTAGGGAAAGGAAAAAGAATGGATGTGTCCTTTTTTCTACCTCCAATTTGAGTGATTCCATACTTTTTTCCTCAGAACTGAGTGACTCCATCTTTATTTCCCTGTGCTTGATCAATAAAAGTATCATTCACTGACTTCCACAATGTTTTCTCTTCATTTCTTTGAGTGTTCCTGAAAGCCAACAAGTTGCACTTTGGAATGACCTTAATATTGTATCATGTTTTTGATCCGAGTTTGTTTTACAGCATGAAATGTCTGAATGACTGCACATCCAAGACTGGTGATTCCATACTTTTTGCCAGGGGTTGTAGTTACAATTCTGAGGCTCAAACATCCAACATGGCAGATCATCAACCATTTCTACAGTTAAATTAAATAATATCTCATGTGGATCTGATTCAGAACCAGAAGGTCTCTATCGGACCATCTGGTTCTGAATGAAGCTCCATCAGATCCTCCTTGGATGGTCAGAGTGGAAACGACTCCTGGTTCTTCTCCATGTCAGAGCTCAACACTAAGATCATCAAACTTCTCTCAGTCATTTAAATCAACATGTTTGTCTGAGAATCAGATCTTTCTGCTCCTTAAACAAGGCTGGAATTTATTCAAGAGGATCAATGATCAGGAACATGTTGGAGGATTGGACCGGTTCTGATGGGAATCATTTAGAGCAGGGGTCCCCAAACTTTTTCCTATGAGGGCCACATAACTTTTCCTTTCTCTGCTGGGGGCCTGAGTCAGTTTGTAACAGAAAAAGTGTGACGATTGCTGCAGTGCCTAAATGTAAAAATATGTTTTCCAGAAAGCACAATCAAATAACCCTCTCTGGGTTCTTCACAGAAAAAATCCAGGAAATATCACTATTTATGAAATAAATACCGTATTTTTCAGACTACATTCAGATATTCTCTTCTGCTCCAGGTCTTCCACAACGATGCAGCAGAGGGGTGCAGACACCCAACATTTGAGTCATAACAGGTCGACTGAATATCACATTTATTACGGTGGAAAAAGAAAAAGTTGCCAAATTGAGATTTAACTGAACTGATTATGGTAGTTTCTGAACGGTAACTGTAACAGTAAAAGTGCTGATCGTTCGTGTCTGCTACTAGCATGTGCTAAATCAAAATGGGTGCCTTCTTCTTCTTCTTCTTTAGATTTCAACAGCAGCTTGCATCCATTATTGTTGCATGACTGCAATCTATTGGATCATAATATTTATGCCTCAAATTCTCACAATGATCCCACTATTATTTAAAAGAATGAAAAATCTTCTTTTTCCCCTCAATACTATTTACATGATCAACATTTTCAAATTTCAATTCCCTATTAAAGCCTAATTCCGTTTTAATGGGCAATTTCTTCTATTATTTCTAATTTTGACTTCCAATGATTCACTTCCTGCTAAAGAGATCCCTGGTGTTTGAAGAAAAATCCACATATAAGTCATACTGGACTATAAGCCACATGGTTCAAAGCTTAGGAAAAAAAGTAGCGGATTATATGTATATGAAAAAAAATCTAAATGCTCTCTGGTATTGTTCAGGGGGCCAGACCAAATGTGCAGGCGGGCCGGATCCGGCCCGCGGGCCGTAGTTTGGGGACCCCTGATTTAGAGCATCAAGTTGATGACCTGTCTGGTTATTTTATGTCTCACAGCTCTTTATTTACAATCAGTCACAAAAAAATCTTTAAAGCAAAACAACAGTGAAAGATTTGATTTCAATAAGATTTTTTTTTCTGTCAGTATCTATCGGAAACTCAAACCAGAACCAGAATCCAGCTGTGTGTCTTCTGACAGTGATGATTCAATGGATGGTCGTCCCATTAACTTTAAATCTCCTGGATCTCCACCATCAGAGAGGTGAGCTGTTTCTACCTGCTGTAAACTGAACCAGTAAGTTTCAGATGTTCCCAGTTATATTTACAGAGTTTTGATCCATTATCTAAACCAGCTGCTCTGTTCTAATGAAAACACCTTCATATCTTCATCTCTGGGTGATGATGATGATGTTCTGCTGCTTCCTGGCTCCATGTCAGACTAACAGTGGGACACATTTCCACCAGCCACTGGGAAATACCTGGTAAACCAGTCTGGTCCATCAGGACTTGGTTCCTGTGTGCATTGTGAGATCAGTTCAGCAGGAAGGAAAGCTTCATGATGTGGTTGGTGAGATCTGCTGGAACTCAACCAGACTGAGCTGATGTGGACCATCAGAGGTTCTGCTGGTTCTTAGTGGATCAGCAGGAACATTAAATCTTTACTTGGATCATCTGGTTCACTGCTCACATCCAGATATCACTTCATGGACCTTTACCTTCTGATTGTCTCTGTGTGGACAGATATAATGTGAGCTCACTGGCTTCCAGGGTCTACAGGATCCATTTTAAATCCTCTAGAACATCCAGGAGAGGATCCCACATGGACACACCCACATATCTCAGAGCTCCTCCATGTCCACATCACCTCAGATCCAGTCATCAGAACCTGATGGATGTCCCACACTGTCCTGAAGACCTGTGTGGACAGAGCCTTCACTTCCACTGTCCCCAAGCTCTGGGACTTTGTCTCCACCAGCATCAGATCTGCTGACAGTGTGGACAGTTTGAAGTCCAAGTTCAGCACCAACTTTTTAAAATGTCTACTGGTGATTCTGGTGTTACTGGTCTTCATCCTTGTAGTTCATCTTCCTCTTTCTAACTTCTTTGTATTGTGTTCATGTGATGCTCTGTTTTCTGCTTTAATGTGACACTCTTAGTTATTTTATTAGTAAATATTGCTGGATGAATATTTCCTGCCTTCCTGATTGTTCCTGGTTCCTCCACAGAGTGGACCAGCAGAGCTCAGAGGTTCCCAGTGGTCCGTCTGCCCAGCAGCATCAAACACAGCTGGACTCCATATTTATGGTCTGTACATGAACAACAACTACTTTTCCATGGTTCTGTTCACAGTCGTCTCCATGCTGCACTTTGTAGACCAGAGGACTGTCAGTCTGTCCAACATCCATCTGGTGTTTGGCTCCATGATTTCAGTCTGATGTTTCCTTCATCTATTATTCTGTTCCAGCTGCTGGAGGAAAACATTGTCACTTTTGTGAAGAACGAGCTGAAGAAGATCCAGAAGTGTCTGAGTCCAGATAACCCAGAATGCTCAGAGAGTCAGAGAGAGGATGATGAGGTGTTGAGAGGTGATGATGAAGAGCAGAGGAGGAGCAGCAGAGAGGCAGTGATGAAGATCACACTGAACTTCCTGAGGAGGATGAAGCAGGAGGAGCTGGCTGACCGTCTGCAGAGCAGTAAGAGGATTTCTACAAAGATTTGACCTGATGGATAAATGACACATTTACTGATGTCTGAAGAAATGGAATCACATTTATTTAAATCATCTTCAGAAGGTATTTTTGTTTCATCTCTGATTTTACTTTTTGTGTTATTTTAGAACATCTTGCTGCAGTTTGTGAACATCAACTTAAATCTGGTCTGAAGAAGAAGTTCCAGTCTGTGTTTGAGGGGATTGCTAAAGCAGGAAGTCCAACCCTTCTGAACCAGATCTACACAGAGCTCTACATCACAGAGGGAGGGACTGGAGAGGTCAATGATGAACATGAGGTCAGACAGATTGAAACAGCATCCAGGAAACCACACAGACCAGAAACAACAATCAGACAAGAAGACATCTTTAAAGTCCCACCTGGAAGAGATCAACCAATCAGAACAGTGATGACAAAGGGAGTGGCTGGCATTGGGAAAACAGTCTTAACACAGAAGTTCACTCTGGACTGGGCTGAAGACAAAGCCCACCAGAACATCCACTTCATATTTCCATTCACCTTCAGAGAGCTGAATGTGCTGAGAGAGAAAAAGTTCAGCTTGGTGGAACTTGTTCATCACTTCTTTACTGAAACCAAAGGAATCTGCAGCTTTGAACACTTCCAGGTTCTGTTCATCTTTGATGGCTTGGATGAGAGTCGACTTCCTCTGGACTTCCACAACAAGGAGATCCTGACTGATGCTACAGAGTCCAGCTCAGTGGATGTTCTGCTGACAAACCTCATCAGGGGGAAACTGCTTGCCTCTGCTCTCCTCTGGATAACCACACGACCTGTAGCAGCCAATCAGATCCCTCCTCAGTGTGTTGGCATGGTGACAGAGGTCAGAGGGTTCAATGACCCCCAGAAGGAGCAGTACTTCAGGAAGAGATTCAGAGATGAGCAGCAGGCCAGCAGGATCATCTCCCACATGAAGACATCACGAAGCCTCCACATCATGTGCCACATCCCAGTCTTCTGCTGGATCACTGCTACAGTTCTGGAGGATATGTTGGAGACCAGAGAGGGACGAGAGCTGCCCAGAACCCTGACTGAGATGTACATCCACTTCCTGGTGGTTCAGACCAAAGTGAAGAAGGTCAAGTATGATGGAGGAGCTGAAACAGATCCACACTGGAGTCCAGAGAGCAGGAAGATGATCGAGTCTCTGGGAAAACTGGCTTTTGATCAGCTGCAGAAAGGAAACCTGATCTTCTATGGATCAGACCTGACAGAGTGTGGCATCGATATCAGAGCAGCCTCAGTGTACTCAGGAGTGTTCACACAGATCTTTTGAGAGGAGAGAAGGCTGTACCAGGACAAGGTGTTCTGCTTCGTCCATCTGAGTGTTCAGGAGTTTCTGGCTGCTCTTCATGTTCATCGGACCTTCATCAACTCTGGAGTCAACCTGATGAAAGAAACACAAACATATAAAAAATCTTCATTATTTAATAAACCTAAACTAAAGTCTCTCCATCAGAGAGCTGTTGACCAGGCCTTACAGAGTCCAAATGGACACCTGGACTTGTTCCTCCGTTTCCTCCTGGGACTTTCACTGCAGACCAATCAGAGACTCCTACAAGGTCTGCTGACACAGACAGGAAGTAGCTCACAGACCAATCAGGAAACAGTTCAGTACATCAAGAAGAAGATCAGTAAGAATGTGTCTGCAGAGAAAAGCATCAATCTGTTCCACTGTCTGAATGAACTGAATGATCGTTCTCTAGTGGAGGAGATCCAACAGTCTCTGAGTTCAGGACGTCTCTCCACAGATAAACTGTCTCCTGCTCAGTGGTCAGCTCTGGGTTTCATCTTAGTGTCATCAGGAAAAGATCTGGATGTGTTTGACCTGAAGAAATACTCTGCTTCAGAGGAGGCTCTTCTGAGGCTGCTGCCAGTGGTTAAAGCCTCCAACAAAGCTCTGTAAGGACACACATTGTTACTGCAGGTATTGTTGATAAGTAGAAATCTGCTAATTATGAGGTAAATATTCATGTTTCAGTTTATATTTTGGTGCTTTGTCTCTTCAAAGTGTCCCACTGGGGGGGATGAGCAAAAACGAAACAGACTTCCTTCAGCAGCTGAACATAATGTTACATATTCAAGCAGCAAAACTCCTCCACTTTATGTTAACATTGAAATGGATTAATATAGTTAATTGTGTAATTTTATAATTCTCTTTCCAACCTCCTTGTTGCCTGTAGTTCTGTCATTTAAGGCTGGAGGCCCAACTATAGAATGAACCAGTTCACAACAAATACAAAGGTTGTGTAAAATAAGATGGTTCCTTCTCTGTCCAATAAAAACATTGTTAATTTGAAAGAACATAAATTCTGATAAATTGTTTAATACCAGATTTTCCTCCCTGTCTCCTCAGACTGAGTGTCTGTAACCTCTCAGAGAGAAGCTGTGAAGCTCTGTCCTCAGTTCTCAGCTCCCAGTCCTCCAGTCTCAGAGAACTGGACCTGAGTAACAACAACCTGCAGGATTCAGGAGTGAAGCTTCTCTCTGCTGGACTGAAGAGTCCAAACTGCAACCTGGAGACTCTCAGGTAACTCTGGGCTCTTGAAAAATTGCTGCATCTTGGGTGCAAAAAGATGAATTATTACAGATCCAGCAGTTGCTTGGCTTTCTTATTTATTCCACCTATTACAAATCCATCCATCAGTTCAGACCTTGGTCTCTACCTCAATGTTCTCATCTTCTCATAATGTGATGAATTGTGTGTCTGCAGCTTATCAGGCTGTTTGGTCTCGGAGGAAGGCTGTGCTTCTCTGGCCTCAGCTCTGACCTTTAACCCCTCCCATCTGAAAGAGTTGGACCTGAGCTACAATCATCCAGGAGACTCAGGAGTGAAGCTGCTGTCGGCTGGACTGAAGGATCCAGACTGGAGACTGGAAGCTCTCAGGTATGGAGGAACCTGCTGCAGGAGCAGAGAAGGTCTGATAGAGGAGGAAGAGGAGAAACGTCTTTAGTCTGATGGGAAACATTTAGTTTGAAGAGAAATATTTAGTTTGATCATTAAATATTTAGACGCCTCATCTGGAGGCAGAGATCATTACCCAGTTTTCTGGAATATTCTCCTGACTAAGAACGGCTCACAAGGAAAATGAAAGAGTGGGATGGATTTAATAGAGTTTAATAGGGACTCTGACTAAATGAATAAAAGTGAAGTTCAGTTAGATTTCCATGATGACCTACTGATGACAGAAAGGACTTTAAAACAATATTTGATGGAGCTCCAGACCAATCAGCCCCAAGGAGCAAAGATGAGAAGAAAAGTAACTCCATGTTGGTCAGAGATGAAATTTTTGGTTCTTGTTGAACTCTTTGTGAAATGCGATGCTGCTTCTCCTTTTTAATGTTTGTATTTCAAAACAAATCCTAAGCAATGTCGCGTGGAACTACAACGCATTGAGTGAATGGGGAAGTTTGCGTGTTGCAGCAGAAAATTGAAGCACCTGGGGTGAAGCAGGTCAAAATGCATCAACACAACGAATCTAATATGGCATAAAAACAGTGCCATACTTGATGGAGTTTGGCTACATCGAGGCTCACTCCAGTAAAAAAGACATATGGAGGATCAGATAGCAGGTAAAGCAGCGCACAGCTACAAACACTCACCCGGATTAGCATGACGGTCAGAAAGCTAAACAAATAACCTGGAAAATTATTTAAGTCTTCGAGCTGCGATGTAACACGCTGGTTCTGCTCTCGCTGTTGAACCGCTGCTACAGGTAGTAATATTTGACAGACAGAGCGGCGCTTCTGCTCCACTTGGTAGTGACTCTCACACCGAACCTCTGCTTACAGCTGCAGCATCCATCTTAAAAAAATAAATTCTACATACGTATTAAAACTTTCGCTGACCTAACATGAGACAGATAATCGATCTCCTCCCTGTTCTGCATAATTACTCTGCTCAGTCAGAAACAGCCACTCAGAGCTAGCAGTAATCAGCTAGCCGCCATGCTATCAGGAAGTTTTCATTCAGTAACTCTGGATTGTTTATTGTAATGGAACCTGTTTTTGCCTTTGAATGTTAAGTTTTATACTTGAACTTCTTGGCAATGTTGAGAGGTTTTATTTGGACTTTTTGCATTATTTAGCCTCTTCAGAGCCTTCATGTTCTCAGTCTGTTAAAGATAGTATTACCGATAGTAGTACAATTTGCAAAATGCCCATTTTGTTTTTTTCTTGGAAAAAGTTATTAAAAACAAGTTTTTGTCTAAATCAGTGGTTCTTAACCTGGGTTCGGCGGAGCCTCTGCCGCGGAGGTAAAGACACACTTGTGTAAAGTCGTGATGACGCGCCCTGCTTTGCCATCACTTGCTGCAGAGGATCACGTTACATTGCTGAGCCAATCAGTGCTGCGGAGAAGCACTGATTGAAGGAGCTCCACTCTCAGCATGGATTTGAACTTGTGTCTTTAATTACTTCAGCAAAACTCTCCGTTTTTACCAAATTCTATAGTCTAAATCTGCTCCTTAGTCGCATCTTTTCGGGTTTGGTACTGCCTCTAGTGGCGTGGGAGTGGTAATACAACTAATATGATTACATTACTAAATCAGAATACCGGAAATTATTTTGTTTGTCAGGAGGTGGGGTGGGGGGGAGAGATCATAACCCATTACAGAAGGGTTCGGTGAATGCGCATATGGAACTGGGGTGTTCGGTACCTCTAAAAAGGTTAAGAACCACTGGTCTGAATTAAGGTGAATTCATGGTTCATTTTTCCACATAATGTAACCGGTAGTGTTTATGATAAAAAAAATATATGTGATCGGTGTTCGTGATCGGTATCAGTGATCGGCCCTCATGGGTGATCAGAATCGGCAGGAAAAAACCTGATCGACACATCTCTATTGGAGGTGTTTGTCAGAGGTGTGTGACAGTGTTGTGGTACTCGAAGTTGGTCTTGGTCTCGGGACCATTTTTTGATGGTCTCAGTCTTGTCTCGGTCTCGGGCTCCGAGGACTCTGCATTTTATTTCAAGACCAGTCGAGACCGCACCTGTGAAAATATCACTAAACGTACAGCATGAGCATACTGTCCACTTTATTTGTTAACATCTTTGTTTTCAGTGGATGCAAAACGCACCAATTAAAATCCGAGCAACTACGTGTTTCTGTTACTCCCCTATCCTCTCTCCCCTCCCCACCTTTCACTCACACGCGGCACTCCAGGACATGCGCAGTGGTTTTCTCTCAGCGGCAGAAAATGTTTGTCTAATCGTCAGTAATATTATATCGCTGCATAAATCATAAGAAAACCAATGGCCACAGCTAACTCAGCAGCGCTTCGCTTTCACAGACGGTGGAGACAACGTCTAACTTTTTTCGTCACTTAGAAAAGTAGCTCAAAGAAGGTAAGCTCCATTGACATGATGTTAGCAACGCTAGCTGTACAGAGACGCATAAGAATTTGTGATGAAAAAATGTTGCCACTCACTGTCTGAGTTATTGTGCGGAGGTGTTGACTGACTTGTCGCATATATGGGACAACGCTATGTCCAATAGTCTGCAATATAGTGAGGTGACATTCAGAAACAGTCTATTCTTCTCCACGGCTCTTTACTTATTAGATAGGATTGGAGTGTCACTGAGAGCCGTTGTTCTATCAGATAGCCATACGCTGTCAGGATAGCATACATGCAGTGAGTGCCATGCCTGCGCATGCGCACTAAGAAGTCCGACCGTCAGAGGAGTTGTCAGTTCAACATACACAGCAAGTTATGATGAAAATAAGTAATTAAATCGTTTTCAATGATAACTATATAGATATACATGTGTTGTCATGGTTTCAAAGTGTATTTAAAGCAGGGTCTGGCTGCTCAGCTACAACACACACCCGTGTAAAACTCACTTAACCGCCAAGCCATACAACTGTTAACCAAGTGTATGACGATCTACGTCATGATTCTATGTTGCTGATTAAATAAAATCATATGGTAATGACAGTGTATGCATGTCTGAGCTAAGCGTACGACTATCTGACAACGTATGCTGATCTGACAGAACACCGTGAGTTCGTGCAAAGCGTATGACGATCCGACCTGACAGAACACCCGTTCTTTGTTCTAGTAATGCTCTGTGTACACTGCATCATTATTTTATTTAATTATATATGTTGATATTTAAATTAACAAATAACTAAAACACAAGAACGAAAGAGCACGCAGATTGCTCTTTGATTGTTTTTGTTCAAAGTGTCAGCTGTAATGTCTGCCATGGTGTCAGACTGCCTGGCTTCATGTACTGGGATAGAGAGTGAGAACAGCCACGATGAGCGCTTTCTGTTTGGTTACTTCTTGCTTGATGCTCCTTGGTCAGTATTCATAGTTGAGCGTTATTTACCGTCAGGGCATTTCCTCAATTGCTATGTTTAATGGTGCAACAGTGGTGGTTTCTTATATGAGCAATATGGGCAAATGCCCAGGGCGTTATGTTTTTAGGGATGGCACGAGACCATCACACATTTTAGCACAGAAATGGAATATTTAATATTGGTAAAATGTATTAAGTATTTAATATCTAGGTGTTTTTATGGGAATATTGAACTTTCAGATTATTAAGAGAAGCAATTTTGATCATATTTTACATTTCATTGTGTCATGTAGCTGTAGCTGGTCTTGGTCTTGACTCGGTCTCGGACCCTAAAAGTCTTGTTCTTGTCTCGGTCTCGATACACTCTGGTATCGAGACCAAAAACTGAACAAAACTGAAACTAATTGGTCTCGGGTTAGGTGGTCTTGAACACAACACTGGTGTGTGATGATGGAAGCCTCTCCCTGGTTTGTGAGTCTGAGCTCAGAGATCAAATGTTTGGTTCTTGTTGAACTCTTTGTTGAATGTGATGCAGCTTCTCCTTTTTAATGTTTGTATTTCTGGATATTCCAGTGAGGCCACAGCAGGTTTTCAGCAGCAGGTTGTTTAGTGTTTCATTCCTTCATCTGTGTGTGGGAGTGTGGATGGAGCAGGTATCCAGGTGTTGATCAGACTTTAGATTGATTGGATTTTAATGCTGATTATTAAATCAGGTTGAGCTTCCAGAAATGTTTCCTTAGTTTCCTGATGTCCTTTTAGGCTTCAGTGAGTTTCTTCAGGTTGTTACTGAGGGATTTCCTTTCTCCTCTCTGTTGGAGCTTTTCCTGTGTTTGGAGAAATGAGTTGTGCTGCAGCAGCACCAACTGTCCTTCCTACATCCACTGCAGTTTGCAATCCAGATGTTGGACTGTTCCTGTCTCAGTGGAGGACAATGTGTGTCTGAGAGACATGCAATGACCATGTATGCTGCTGAAAGAGACTGATGGTCTGACCCCCCCTCCTCCTTTCAGGGTGGAGCCTGCTGGAGGCCCATTCTTGACACCAGGTCTGAGGAAGTGTAAGTGTGTTTTTCATCTGATTCATGACAACAAAGCAGCTTCACATTCAACCATCTTCAAACTGTCACATCACTCATTCAGGATCATCATCAAAGATCAATAAATGATCAATAACTGCAGCTGGATTGTGTTCGTTCTCTCCATCAGATTCCTGTCAACTCACCATCGACACAAACACAGTGAACAGAAACATCAAACTGTCTGAAGACAAAAGGAAGGTGACGTCTGTGATGGAGGTTCAGTCATATCCTGATCATCCAGACAGGTTTGATGTCTGTTATCAGCTGCTGTGTAGAACTGGTCTGACTGGTCGCTGTTACTGGGAGGTCGAGTGGAGAGGAGAAGTTGAGATATCAGTGAGTTACAGAAGAATCAGGAGGAAAGGATACAGTGAAGACTGCGTGTTTGGAAGGAATGATCGTTCCTGGAGTCTGAGATGCTCTGATATTGATGGTTACTCTGTCTGGCACAATAACATAGAAACTCGTCTCTCCTCCTCCTCCGTCTCTCACAGAGTATCAGTGTATGTGGACTGTCCTGCTGGCATTCTGTCCTTCTACAGAGTCTCCTCTGACTCACTGATCCTCCTCCACACCTTCAACACCACATTCACTGAAACTCTGATTCCTGGATTTAGGGTCTGGTGGACCAGTTCTGGTTCTTCAGTGTTTCTTTGCTGATTTGAGTCTAAAGATTTTCCTCCTGTCAGAGAAACTCTCTCACTGTTGAACAGATAGTTCATCTCTACAATCTATTTCTTGGTGAAACTTTTCTGATCGAGTCCTTGGAAACTTTTTCTTCTTCCAGTCCTTTAAGATGAAAGCTGGGATTATTCCAGGATCCTCATGTTTTCCTGTTTGTTTCCAGTCAAAGCTTCACACTGAATATCAAGATGTTGTTTCTCTTATATTTTCCTCTCATTCATCAGATTTCATTGAAATGTTGATCAGTTTTTCTCTCTGAACATTTTCTGTTTCTGTCGGCTCCTATTTTTCTAAACTCGTCAGATTTGAATATTAAATCTTCCTTTTGTTTATTTGCTGCAGTTTTTCTTCATGTGTTTTAGAGAAATAAAAACATTTTTCTTCTTTTGCATTTGGTTTATTTGCTGCTCATTCTGTTCTTTTCCTGTTCAAATTTAAATATTTGCATTAAAAATATTTTTCATCAACTCTGCCTTTCAGAAAGTCCTACTTAAAGTAAAACATTCCCATCCCATGGAGGTCAGAGGTCAATGTTGTGAAGCATAAAGTGATAAAATCTTAATATTTCCTGTTTCATTCAGAACTTCTAACTGAAACTCAGAACCTGCAGAACATTTTTCTCTCTGGAGAAAAAATCCAGGAACTGGAAGATCAGAGCAGAATGAAAACTGGAGATCAGTGATGGACAGAAAAGCTCTGATCGCTGCATCTCTGACATATTTTACATTTGATAACAACAGTAAACCTATTCTAGCTGAGAATAAACCAACATGGATATGACCCGCCACAGCCCAACGTGGGCCACACCTGATTCAACCCAAACCGGAAAATAAAGGATTTAACTGCAAATCCCAAAACTCAGTAAAATCAGCAGCTGGTTGTGATTAAATGCAGTTTGTTGCAGAGGTTCAAACTTCCTGATGGTGACCTCTCCTCCGTCCCTCACCTTGTCTGGCCGCTTTTAATCCTCACTGTAGTGTTAGACTGGAGCTAATCTCTCAGATTAACCAGATTAACACTGAGCTGCAGCAGGAACCAAACGTCTCTCCTCCAACTTATTTCACTGATTAATAACAAGGTTGGATAAAAACATTGAGCTTCTCGTTCCTTAAAGAGTCATGAAGAAAGACTCACCCTGGAACTGCAGGAAACAAGTTAGAAAGTTTAATAAATATAAACATTTTGTAGTTAAACCAACTTAATGAATTCAGGTTTTAAAAATAAAAACATTGAGTCAGATGATCACAATATACAGAGTTGAATAAACTTAATAAATGAGGCTGGATAAACAACTGAATTACTTGTTACCAGTTGAACAATTCAATTCATTTGGTTCAACTCATTTCTTTTTACAGTGCAGGAGGAACATGATGGTTTAGAAGTTCATTGAAATTTTTTCTGTTTTGAAAGAAGCAACATCTTCAAAATATTAGGTAAAATCTGTTAGGAAAGGGTCTGATAATGGGATATGCTGTTGGTTTTTAAAAACAAGAACAAGTGACACTTTTCTTGCCTTCAGTTTTCATGTTTTGGCTCAAAGTTTCACAATATTGTGGTTAAAGATGTTGGTGAAACGTCTGAGGAAGACAGAAAACATGCAGGATTAAAATTCAGTGCAATCTGACGACAGGCTGATAAAGTCCTGAGGTCAGAGTCAAAATTCAATAGTTTATCAAGTTTTAGAGGAACTTAAACTAAAAATACCTGAACAAAAAACTCCCAACCGTTCCTGAAATATGGAAGACACTTGAGTGTTTTACAGAGAATCATTTAAAGCCGTCAAAACCTTCTTATAGTAGCTGTCCAGATTTTTGCATGTTGTTGATATTTTGAATCTTTACCGATAAGCTTCAAATCTTTGAGGTCAGCCTCATCTTTAGCTGAACCATCAGATTCACTAACATCACTTCCAATCATAAGAAACATTGTTTGTAAAATTAAGAGATGACACTTTGTCTATTCCCTCAGAATAAACTCTGGACTCTCAGTGCAGATTTAGTAGTTTGAACAAATTCAGGCATTTAAAGCTGCAATGTGTAACTTTTTATTAAAAATATGTTTTTTACATATTTGTGAAAAATGTTACCGTGTCATGACTGTATGGCATCAGACAGATGAAATGTGAACAGATCAAACTCCTCCATGAGCCGCTATTGAGGTTTGAAGAAATACACCAGGTTGGTGTAGCGCGTTAGCATTAGCTCCTGTTAAGTACTATGTTATTGTAGTGCTTTAGCATTAGATTAAGATAAATGACTTAGTGTAGCATTTTAGTGTTAGCTACTGCTAAATACCATGTTTGTGCAGCATGTTAGCATTTGTTTCCACTAAATATAATAAGTACTATGTTGGTATTGTGCTGTAGCATTAGCTAGTGCTAAATACCATGTTGGTGTAGCGCAGCACTGTAGCTAATATTAGCTGGTATCCCGCCGGTGGACGTAAATTTTGTAAAGTAATATTCTAATCACAATATATACACAACAATATGTCCATCTTGCTTGTGAAATGTTGTCTGTCGAGCCCTCACATCAATAGTCTGTAGATCTGAACAACAATGTTCCTCAGTGCTGAGGCATCTTCTGCTGTTTTGATTGAGCAAAGTAGGAGGGACGACCCATCCAAGATGGCCGCCGTATTTCCTGCGCCAGAGCAGCCAATGTGGGGTAAAAGAAAACATTTGTCCAAGAAGCAGAAGTGTTGAGATTTATTGGAGGACCGAAATAAAAACAGAAATACATTTTTTGACAAATAACAGAAACATTTTTTTATACACATCTCAATAAATAAATGCACTTTAAAGGCAATTAATAACTTTACCTAATGTTTTATCAAGTTAACTGACCATCTATAATGTCCATATTCATTTTTCCACCTTAGTTCCAACAAATTATAGATTTTAGCCTGCAGTCAGCACGTTGATGCAAAACTTTGACCAAGTGCCACATTTGTGCTTCTGAGGAAGTTTACAATACAAAAATCGTGGTAGCTGCTTGTATTTTCTCTTAAGAAAAGTTCTATAAGCGTAACCGAGTAGCATACTGAGTTTAGCTAGCTGCTAACTCCTGCCCTCGACAGTTAGCAAGCTGTTGTTTTATGTCCTGTGTTTAAACATGTAACAGAGACACCAACTTTTAGCTCTTAACATATTTTAAAAATGGATGCCATTATAAAAAACGACAAATGCAGCTTACCTTACTTCTATGGCTCCAGCTCGCTTCGCATTTAGAAAAAATGCCGCCTTTGGGATCCAGGTCTTGGAAAAAATGGTATTCATCCGCGACTTTGCTGTCGACGTCCTTAATCTGGTCAGCTGGTGTTCCTCTGCTTTATTTAATATGCACTTCTAACTGGGATGGAGAACTTTATAAAGTCTCACTAAATCTTACATCATATTTAGTCCCTTATCACATAAAGAGCGAATTTCCGGCACTATTTGGATCTCGCATTAATATTGCCAGTGGTGATCAGTTTTTAGAAGATCCGGTTACCATTTTAAAACTCAGATTGTCAAGTTATGTTCACACAATTAAATTTATGTTTCACTGAACTGACCAGTTTAATAAACCGTACTGGTCAGTAGTAAACCAAGGGCAATGCACATTGACAAAGCACAGTTAACTTTCAGCATTTAGCACACTTAGTGCAACCACGCTGTCTCAGAACTGTATAAAACAACCCTTTAAAGTGAATACATAAGAAATAAGCAAACAAGGCTGAATGTATCAACCACACTATTCAGTTTCTTGAATTAGTAAAGCAGTCCGTTAGCTTTACAAACGTTGGAGGCCTGAAGGGACTCAGTTAGCATTCGTCCTCGGAATAGCAGTTCCAAAGATGGCGGCTCCCAGAACAACTACAAGGAATGGGTTACTCACCCCACCATGGACTACCAGTTTTAAATGAACGGCAATAAAACGGCTCCAACTCCAGTCCAACAGTCCTTTCCGGTTCACGAGTGTGGTCCGGTTCTGTGGCTCCAAAAACCGTCCAGGGAAAAGTTCGTAGCTCCAACTGGTTAGCTAACAAATAAAAGTCCACAGCAGCACAGATCCAACCTCGTCCATGAATGGCTGCCGACCAACTGCCAGTACGTAGCAGCGGCACGTGCAGCTCCAGTCCCGTTCTCAGCCCATCACAACCAATCAAATCGCTTAAACTTGATTTTGCCCTTGACTGACCAGTAAGGTGGTAGACAAGTAAAAACGATGCATTTACTGGCGGTAGTAAATAACAGTTACTGACGAAATGCTACATTTACTGCGTGTTTTAAGCCAATTGAAAATACTTGTGCGGACTATAATGTTGAGGACTTTTACAGCGGGTAAAACCTCCAATATGTGAGTGTAAAACATTAACCAGGTTAAATAACAGGCGATTATTACTGTTTAAAGTAAAAAGGCCTACAATGCATTGTATTTAAGAATAAGGTGTGTAGGAGAAAAGAGCCATATAACCCGAGGCGTTACACTTGGCTTTTCATGGCTGACAGGAAAATCCGTTCTGTGGCGACTGGAACCGAGTTCTGGACCCAGTCTGGACTGGGATCAGGATCTGACCAAACACTGAGCTGAAGTAGGGAAACGGTCCGAGATTTTATGAGACAATTAAATCTGGTAGATATCTGGAGACATTTAGAACCAGCTGAAATAATCTACTCATGACAATCAAGAACATATTTGACTATTTATTGATTCCAATCGAATTTCTCTCAAATGTAACTGATTGTTGCCATGGTAACGTGCTACTGTCAGATCACGCTCCCTGTAGTTTAATTTATTCTAGCAACAGCAAAAGCCGAGATCATCCCACTTCCCCAAGCTGGAGATTTAGTTTAATAGTAATAAATAAATAAAGTTTCCTTTGAAGTTAATCACACAAGTAACATTTAGACCCAACAGTCAAACTTTAATCAAATCAATCAGGTTGTCTGTTGTTTTATCTCCTGCAAACTTTGCTTTAATTCTACTTTCTTTTTTCTATCTAATCATAAAAACAAAGTCAGGCAGAAAGAGAGTCATGAAACAGGAACAGCAGGTTTCCTGAGAGAAGAGGAAGTTTCCAGCTCATAGATTCATAGAAATAGTTGAAACTATTCCTTATTTCAAAGCATAAAAGTTTTAAAGAATGAAGTCTAAACATTTTGAGTAATTGAATAAGACCTAAAGTGAAATACTTAAATTAATATTGGTTTTGTAAGGGACCCGGAAATTCAACCCCACACAGGAGTAAGCAGTGAAAAAACAAGTTTAGTTAATATTCAGACTCTGGTTCAGGAAGAGTTTGTCAAACACAGCACTGAGGAGAGAGGGGAGAAGCTGGTGATGCTCAGATAACGGAGGGTATCTTTGAAATGTTCATCTCAACGGGCCTGTAGAGCAGCAGACGGGTGGAGCAGAGGAGCTGAGGGTCTGACAACAGGGAGATGCAGGAAACCAGAGGAACAGGCTTCAGTGGGAGCAATGAAGATCTGCACCAGGAGATCCAAAACGCAACATCAGGGACTTTGTAGATAATCTGGCAACGAGGCAGAGACTGAGACGAGTTTAAGGTGGAACAGGTGAGCAATCAGGGTGGCAGGTGAGCTGGATGAGAGCTGAACACAGCATGGACAAGAATCAGAGCAGGTTTACTGAGAAGAAAACTGACTTTGTGGGAAAACCTACAAGTAAAACAAGTAACTGTAACTTTGGCATCAAATCATTAGAGTGATGGATTATTCTTGGTTTCTTTTCAGAACACCGTCTGAAACCCAAATGAAGATTTTAATAAGAGTATTTCATAAGTCAAACTCAACACAATTAAGTTCACACAACAAGGTGTTAAGTAAACTGAACAAGAATCTGTTAAGGAAACAAAACATAAGAATAGTAGTTAAACTTACTCACATTTTTCAGTTCAATCGGTTTCCACAGTTTTTAAGTAAAGTCAACTTGTCAAGGTTTAGAGAGCATAGAGATGAATGAATATAACAGATCCCAGTTTCTATAAGCAGGTCAAACCAGTAACAAACTGGATTACATGGAAAATGTCTCATTAAGTTTCATCAACATCAAACCAACCAACCAGCTGCACTGTAAAACATTTGAAGGTGGTTTAACTTGAAAATAAAAATCCACCTGCTGCCTTGAAAATGAAATTTAAGTCAACAAGAAATTAGTTTTGGTTTTAACTCAAGTTCATGAAGTTGATTCAACAACTAGAGACAAGTTGTCTAAACATTGTTTTTTAAGTTAATCTTGAATTTTCAGTTTTAACTTAATGCTGCAATTTAAACCAAATAATTTTTTCACAATATGTAAGAAAAAACTGTCGTCACCTGGTGGAAGAGCAAACATTTCTCTATTGTTTCAGTCAAAATATCAAGTTAAAATAAGTTTGTTTTACTTTAGATTCATTTAATTCTTGTTTGAAATTGAATGAATAAAATGTCTGATGTGATGATGAATTTTATTAAACATGACAATGAATTGAGCTCAGAAACATTTAGTGTGAACAGAACATTTTCCTCCACTTTCATCAGAACAAACATTCAGTTTTTCTTTCTCACATTTAGAGTCTAAAACTCTGTTTGGCCTGAAGAGCAGGAGACATTTAACTAAATGTGACTAAATAATTAATATACGCAACAAAAAATAATAAAATCATCCCAAATAAAACTAAATATTAAGTGTGGAGTTAATCATTAACAAGCTGTAGATTTATGGAGCCTCATTTGTAAAAATACAAAAATAACAGCAATATTTTTATATATGTTCATTTTTCAGAGTCATAATTTCACCATGTTATTCATTTATTTATAAATGTCAAAGTTACAAACTAAATGTTTAATTCAAAGGTAGATATTTAGTCTGGATAATAAATATTTACTTTAAAATTTAATGTTTTGTTTGTAAACTGAACACATTGATGGGATTAATTTTGCTCACATTCAATAAAATCACATTTTTAATACATCAGTTCACTGGTTCACATCTGATGACAGGCTGATAAAATTCACAGTTTACAGTTAAAATTCAAAGTTTATCAGGTTTTAAAGAGGAACTTAAACCAAAAATAGAAAAAACTCCCAACGGTTCCTGAAATCTGGAAACACTGGAGAGTTTTACAGATTATCAACTAAATAAAAACCAGATTAGTGGCTTTTATTTAGGTTTTATTAAACGGCCATGTTGAACATTTTATACCTTCTCAGTAATCACTTCTTTCTTTATATGAAAACCATCAAAACCTTCTTATAGTAGCTGTCCAGATTTTCCATGTTGTTGATATTTTGAATCTTTAAGCTTCAAATCTTTGAGCTCAGCCTCATCTTTAGCTGAATCCATCAGATTCACTAACATCACCTCCAATCAGAAGAAACATTGTGGTAAAATTAAAAGATGACACTTTGTCTGTTCCCTCAGAATAAACTCTGGACTCTCAGTGCAGAATCAAACCAAATGTTATTTGTACATTTCAGCAGCAAGGCATTTCAAAGAGCTTTACATCTTTGAACACAAAACACAAAGTCATGCAGCTGAGAATCAACAATCAGAAACATCACATTAAGTCAAAGCTAATTAATTATGTTTCAACTCTAAACAGGTGGTTTTTAGTCCAGATTTAAAGGCTCTCAGTGTTTCAGCTGGTTTGCAGTTTTCTGGAAGTTTGTTCCAGATTTGTGGTGCATAGAAGCTGAATGCTGCTTCTCCTCGTTTGGTTCTGGTTCTGGGGATGCAGAGCAGAACCAGAACCAGAACCTGAGGGGTCAATCTAATCATTCAGTTCACAACTGAAGTTTATCATCAGGATTCTGTAAATTAAATATTTTCATAGTTTATTTCAATCATTCTGTTCAGACGGTTTAGGCTGAAAAGGAGAAATTACTTGTTAGTAATTTAGTTAGTAAATATAAATATTTTTGATTTGAGTTTATTGATATTTTACTTAATCTGACTATATGATCCTTTTTAACACATACAGAAGATTTGCATTGATCATTTATAAGCTTTGGTAATGGAGCTGATCAGCAACTAGAAGTGTATTAGTTAGTGAACGTTGGTGAACAGGTGGCATCATTAGGACCAAGGAGCAAAAGCTGCAGATCATTTTAAAGGTAACAAAACAATTCACCATGTTGGAGCAACTCTTGGAGCTGGTTGGACAATGTAAAAACTTTCAGCTTCAGGGAAAACTGAACAATGACCTCAGATCTGGAAAACAAACTTTAACTGAGATGTTACTGAAGCCTGATGTTCAGTTGATCCAAATCTAAAGCTGGTCTGCAGGGACGACTTTAGGGTTTGTTTGTTTCTGCTCACCTGGAGCTCCAGCCGGGTGGAGTCAGTCTGAGTTCCTTCATCATCTAAAGAGCTGGAGAACATTGAAGCTCCTCCTGGAAAACATGGAGCTTTGGAAAGAAATGAGCAGGAAGTGAAAGAAAAATGGATCTTCATCACTTGTGAAGTGACGACATCAGAGTTGGATTCAGTGGAGTCACATGAAGAACAGAAACACTGAGGCTAGAATAATAAACATCATGCTAAATATTAGCTGCAGCTGTCAGAAGAAGCTTCAGGTTGAATCTAAAGAAGCTGAAGATCTCAGAGTGATGAGAGGAAACCTGATGAGCTCTACAGTCCACTAGATCCAGACCAGAACCTGGAGAACATCTACGCTGGAAGCAGAGCCACAAGCTAGAAAAAGATCCAGGTTTCTATCAACCTGAACACAGGAAGTCCTTTCTTCTTCTGCTGCAGCTGAGAAGGTCCTGCTGCAGAACTGAAGCCACACAGTTCCTCCTCCACAGCAGAACAGAGGAGGTTCTGGAGGAGACCAGCGTCCACATCTGGACTCAGAGTTCTCCTGAGCTTCAGCAGAGCTGCTGGCTTTGGTTCTGATCCGCCTCTGTTCTGGTGTCTGATCTTCAGAGACGATCTGAACCGACCCATCAGAACTCAGTGGAGGATGAGGAGGAGGAGGAGGAGGAAGAGCCGTGGTTCATCTCTCTGCTGTGGAGACCTGAGGGAATCTGACAGAGAAACGTTGATTATATGAACCAGCAGCTTGGAATGACAATAACACTGTTATTACTATCACTGTTATTACAATAACACTGTTATTACTATCACTGTTATTACAATAACACTGTTATTACTATCACTGTTATTACAATAACACTGTTATTACTATCACTGTTATTACAATAACACTATTATTAATATCACTGTTATTACAATAATAATGATATTAATGATAATAGTTTCATCAGTTGTTTCCAGTGTGAAAGCAGGTAAACATTTTTCCTTCAGTATTTTTAAAACTATCGTTTCTCCAGCGTTGATGTTGAGGGTCAAGTGTTTGGTTGGAGACATCAGAACGGCGACAGCGGCAGCCTCTCCTCTTCAGGCTCGGACTCAACATGAAGGTCATAAATGTCTCTGCTCAGGTTCATGGGACTGGAGGAAAACATTTATATGGATCAACGTTCAGCTTGGAGGCAACAGGAACCAAACAGCTGAAATGAAACGTTTATGCTTGCAGAATAAAGAGTCAACAAAATGAACTGGAGGAAATAAATGTGGTTAGACAAACCTTTAAGCAGAACTCCTTTAAAAACTTTCATTTCCAGGATCAACCACAGATAGATGTTGGAGGAATCTGAGGAATGGTCGGTCATCACACACGTCTTCTGGGACTGAGCACAAATAAAGACCTTCTGGAGGAAATGAAGCAGCAGATTGAGGACATTCTAAGGACAGATGTCCCCATGGAGCCTCTTCTGTCTCTGCTGGACAGAAACACCAAAGATTTACTCACTAAAGATCAATGTTACATATTGATGCACATTCTGCTGCTATTAGCAAGAAAGACAATTACACTAAACTGGATTAAACCTGTTCACATCACACTAAACTGGATTAAACCTGTTCACATTACACTAAACTGGATTAAACCTGTTCACATTACACTAAACTGGATTAAACCTGTTCACATTACACTAAACTGAATTAAACCTGTTCACATCACACTAAACTGGATTAAACCTGTTCACATTTACACTAAACTGGATTAAACCTGTTCACAATTACACTAAACTGGCTTAAACCTGTTCACATCACACTAAACTGGATTAAACCTGTTCGCAATTACACTAAACTGGATTAAACCTGTTCACATCACACTAAACTGGATTAAACCTGTTCACATTACACTAAACTGGATTAAACCTGTTCACATTACACTAAACTGGATTAAACCTGTTCGCAATTACACTAAACTGGATTAAACCTGTTCACATTACACTAAACTGGATTAAACCTGTTCACATTACACTAAACTGGATTAAACCTGTTCACATCACACTAAACTGGATTAAACCTGTTCACATTACACTAAACTGGATTAAACCTGTTCACATCACACTAAACTGGATTAAACCTGTTTGCAATTACACTAAACTGGATTAAACCTGTTCACATTACACTAAACTGGTTTAAACCTGTTTGCAATTACACTAAACTGGATTAAACCTGTTCACATTACACTAAACTGGATTAAACCTGTTCACATTACACTGAACTGGATTAAACCTGTTCACATTACACTAAACTGGATTAAACCTGTTCACATTACACTAAACTGGATTAAACCTGTTCACATTACACTAAACTGGATTAAACTGTTGACATTACACTGAACTGGATTAAACCTGTTAGCCTCCAGCTGTTGCTGAATGGGGGAGAAACTGAAACATGACAACATGATGGAGCGTCTGACTGAACAACTAGACATGAAAATAGATAATTAAATATGTAGTTTGGACAATAAATATTTAATTTGAAAATCAAATGTTAATTTAGAAAATATTTCTTGTTTGCAAAATAAATGTATATTTTAAAGTTAAATATGAATTAGTAGATGATTTATACCAATACTTAGTTTATAGGCATTTCCACATTTTTCAACTAAAATATTGATGTGAATTTTTTCATAATATTCACTACATTCATCATGGTCTAAACAAAGTAAATCCTCATAAAGATTGTATCACCCAGCCTCTGATTTCACTGCAGACCTTCTACTTCCTGGTTCTGCTGCTCTGAAAGAAAAAACTACAACCCAGGTGAGCTGTGACGTCATCAGTTATGTAACATCCGTCACATTTACTTTTAGTTTGAATTACAATGTTAAGGTGCGGCTCTGATCAGGTTGATGGATCTTTATTTGTTGTTCAAAAATAGTTAAAGTTCAGATTTCCATCTGGCCAGCAGCTTCTCTGCTGACCTTTGACCTGCTGTGGAAGCAGAAAAGATGGACTTAGTTTTTTACTCACTGCTTCAGCATTTTGGTTCTGATTCTGGTCAATAAATAATGATTCAATGTAAATCTGTGATGCTGTTTTATTGAACTCATTTTAAAAGCTGCTGAGGAACAAATGATCTTTATTCATGTCCTGATGAATGAAACAGTAGAACTGGTTCTGGTTCTGATAACTTTGACCATCACTGACATATTTGGATAACATTTCGTCTGGGTTTAATAATTAGACATCAGGCAAGTTGTAGTTTCACCAGCAGAGGGAGACAAATCCCCACCAGTTAGTTTAGTTGGTTCAAAGTTAAAACAGGTTCTGGTTCCATTCAATCTGAACAGAACCGGGATCAGCAGAATAACAGCAGCAGAATGTTTGTGATTGGACTGGGAGTCATGAGACGGATTTATGTCTTCAGACGTCAACAGATTCCTCTGACCAGTCAGACCAGTTTGAGCTCATTTCTCCTCAAAACACTTTCAGTTTGTTCTGTTCAGGTGTGGCACCACTGCTGTGGTTCTATTGGGTCTCAGTCTGTTGTTCAGATGTTCTTCTTCAACTCTTTGGATCGATTGAACAAACTGTAAGTTTGCTTTGTTTCCTATTGAACTTTGTGAACAGAAACTATTTGACTTGATTCTGTTTGGAGAAAATGTTCACTTCTAAATTCAGCTCAAAGTTTCATCTCCCTGCTGTTTGGAAGCTAATATTCAGGATTATTAAATTATTGATCAATTGGAAGAAAAAAAACATGAACAGATGATGTTTCTTTATTTTCTTCTCTAAACAAACTGATTCATGATTTTATTTCCAGGAATCAAATTTGCTCTTAACCATTAACTTCAATCACAACAATTTCCTGCTGTTTCATTTCAAAATGAAATGACTTTATTCTTAAAATGTCTTTGATTCAGTCAGATTATTAAATAGTCAATAATGATTGATTACAATATTATTAATCTTGTAGACATTAATAATGAACTAAAATCCTTCCTGTTGTTCAGGTTGAACCAGTGAATGTAAATGTTGCTCCATGTCTCCATCTAGTGGACTGATAGTAGAAGTGCAGCAGCTGATGCAGCTTCCTCTGCCTCTCTGCTGTCTGACTGCATTCACCTGACACTGATATGAAGCAGAGAAGAAGAGCCAATCAGAGGAGGAGCAGCTGATCTTTTTCCAGCACTAATGATGTAAAGGATGATCAGAGTTGATGTGCAGATGAATGATGTGTGTTTCCTCTGCAGGTGAAGCTAGAAAGTGTGTGTGAGCTGATGTGAATTCAGCAGCATGGATCAGTGTGAGGACAGAGAGGAGGGAGTCCCTCCCTCTAAAACCACTCTGTGTGGGGAAGATGAGAGCCAGAGCAAAGGTCAGAGGTGAGGTCACCATCTCTAACTGTCCACAGCCCTTTTCACACAGCGTTCACTATATCAGGCCAAAACAGACGTGGTGATGAAGCTGCTGCTGCTCCTCTTTGCTGCTTCATCCAGACTGAACAGATTCAGTTTTAATCATCATGTTTCTGTCAGGATCCATCAGAGACTCAGACCAGAACCAGAACCAGAACCCAGCTGTGTGTCAACCGACCCCACACCCATATCACATGTATCAGTTGCCTCAGTCCTCACACGAGCAATGGTCAGGAGCAACAGGTCAAAGGATGAGATCATTACCTTTAAATCTCCTGGATCTCCACCTTCAGAGAGGTGAGCTGTTTCTAACTGCTGATCTGTTTATCTGTCATTGTGGCCAAGTGACGATACCAAGTTCTGTTGGGTTCTGTTGCCATGGGAACATTAGACTGAATATCTTTTTTTATTTATAATAAGCTACACAAACAGTAACTAAAAGAACGATGAGGCTTAATGAAGGTAAAAAATAAAAAACCATAAACAGGAAAGGTTACAAATAGGAAAAGGTTAAATACAGCAACCAGGGCAACATGAGAAATTCTTTATACATTGAATTTGTCTTTAAAGCTTTACTATTTGTTCAGTAGTTCAGTGAATACAAATATGAAGAAACATAAGCACAAAAAGCATTAAGTTGAACTTTTCGTCTATTTCCAATTTTCTTTTTAGGAATAAAAAGAAAATTTACTCCTTCCATAATATTTGAATATAAGAGAAGTGCAGAAAAGATGAGTAATGGTTTCCTCAGAATTGTGACAAAATGAACACAGAGGATCTACATCAGGTGATATTTAAATATTTTACTATTAACAGGATAAAATATATGTAGAATCTTTAGAGACACTTTTCAAATCTTATTAGTTATTAAGTTTTTCTTCAGCAATAACCAAACATCTGTCCAACAAATATCATTAAATAAATTGTCCCAAAACAGTAGGAGCTGATTTGCTTGTATGAGCTCTTATTTAAATAATAATATTTTTGTTAGTTTTTCTACTTAAAATGGGTCAGAGTTACCAATGAATAATTGTTCTGTTTAGTAATCAGTTTGGTGCTGAACAGAGGATCAAATACGATTGAAAATTATTACAGGAAAATTATATGTGGTCAGAAATTCATCATAAGAGAAAGTTTTACTTTCTGTGTTGACAAGTTTATGTAAACAAACAATGCCTTTGTCAAACCATCTTTTAAGAAACATTTATTTATGTTTAAATCAGATGTATTTGTTATTCCACATATAGTATTTGTGTGGGAAAAGTTATGTTTATGTATTAAATTGCAGCAAAGCAGTGGCTGTTTATGGAAACTGGAAAGTTTATCTGGGATTTTTTCAATACTGAAGTTACATCTTAAAAGAAAAGATAAACCACCTAAAGCCTCAAATACAAACGTGAATATAAAGTCCACAGAGAGTTTGGATTTAGAAGATACTTTTTGATCCACTTAATTTTAAAGGAAGAATTCAGAGTTTGAGAATCTAAAACATTAAATCCACCAGAGCAGAACTTGTTTATCATTACATTTCTCCTCATAAGATGAACCTTTTTCTTCCAAATAAAATCAAATCATATTTTATCTACTTTTGAACTGATCTCATTGGAAACCTGAAGTCCTGAACTAGCAGAAACCAAACTGGACCTTCAGCTTCAGACAGCGAGACCCGACCAGAGATGGATAAATATCTGTAGCCACATATTAACTTTCTTTAGGATTAAAGAAACAAGGAGTTAAAATTTTCATTTGACCTTTGGTTTTCTTCTTTTATAATGTAGATACCAAGATATTTAATTTGATGTTTAACAGGGATTCCTGAGATTTCTGTTTCATGGCAGGTTTTTATAGGAAGCAGTTCAAATTTAGAGAGATTAAGTTTGAGGCCAGACGCTGAAGAAAAGCCACTGAGCAGATTAATAGCAACATTAATTTGATAACAATCTTTTAAAAACAGAGTTGTATCATCTGCCAGTTGACTCAAACATATTTCTCTCCCTGCAATTTGAATAACCTTTAAGCTGCTGTTCTTTATGAAATGAGCTAAAATTTGCAAAGGTAAGAGAAACAAAAACGGTGAAATCGGAAACCTTGACGAATTCCAGCTCATTATTAAATCTACAGGTGATAATTTAACTGTTACCTAATGTTGACTTTTAAACTGCTGACCGCAGCCAAAAAGGTCAAGGGTTTTGTTCTGTCATCCAGACTGAACAGATTCAGTTTTAATCATCATGTTTCTGTCAGGATTCATCAGAGACTCAGACCAGAACCAGAACCAGGACCAGGACCAGAACCAGAACCAGAACCCAGCAGTGTGTCCTTTAAGAGCGACAGGTCAAAGCCTGACTTCATTAACTTTAAATCTCCTGGATCTCCACCATCAGAGAGGTGAGCTGTTTCTAACTGCTGATCTGTTTATCTGTCATTGTGGCCGTGTGACGATACCAAGTTCTGTTGGGTTTTGTTGCCGTGGGAACATTAAACTGAATACCAGGTTATTTATTTTCATTCCATCAATGCATATGGTAACATGTCTTCTTAAAGACGTCACACATCTTCCTCCAGGTTTGTGATGTGAGAGATCAGCAAGTTAAAATCAACCAAACTTTAATAAAATGTAAAGATTTCTTTGGAAAGCTGACAGAAAAATTCACACAAAGATTCAGTCGATCTGGTTTCCATTCTTAATCCCTGCAGTTATATAGAATAAAACCAGACCTTAAGCTGCACTAAAACCTCTTCTGGAGTATTTCTGCAGCAGCTGCTGGCAGAACTAATGATCTGAGTTACTTTCTACAGTTTTGGTTCTCAGTCCTGCTTCATAATTATTTCTGTTATTTCTGAGGTTTTACTGCTGCAGGTTCAGACCAAGCCTTGTACCGTCAACATGACCAGGACAGAAACGTTCATGTGCACAAAATATTTCACTGGCAGCAGAACCATGAAGTTATTATAGGAGATCAGATTCAGTTAGTTACTATTTTACTCTTTTACAGTAGAATAGTAATAAAAGTGCTAAAATTGGTGCAGTTTTAAAATGCATAATCATCAAGTCACATCACAATAAAGGGATGAGATAACATTCTGTAGGAAAGATTTGATATTTAAAGGCCTGTTATGTACAAACCATATACATTTATACAAATAATAATACGAGCTCCTTTCCAGGCCTCAGGGAATTGGTTACAAAAACTAAAACCTTCAATGTCAAGAACTGGTCATGATTGCAAAAGCACTGTTACAAAAATAGTTTAAGACTGAAAAAAATAACTGTAATTTTTCTGAGTTTAATTAATCTTTTTTTTTTCACAGTCTTAAACAGGGCCGTGCAGAGACCACTAAAGGGGCAGGTGCTCCAAAAAAAAAGGGGGCACATCTAACCGCATTTTAGGACAGAATATTAACAAAGCCTCTCAGCTTTCAGAGTTTAATAAACAATGATAAAATACAAAATTGTGAGATATACAATTAAAACTAAGGAAAATTTCTACATAGAGCAGCTATGCATATTTAAGATATTTTATTAGTAATTTCTTTCTGCAGGTCTATTTTGTTATAGGAAAGTATTGCAATATTCAAACCCACAATTTAGCAAAATATGTAAATCAGAGCTAGACCACCAGACATATTTTGTCTTTACAGAATTACACTATTACAAATATAAACAACCTTTTAGTGACTGTAATCTATTAAAAAGAGCTGCCTGTTTACTGCAGTGGAGATGAAGATGGTCCATTCAGGAAAGCAGAGCTGGAACAAACTTTAATGTGGAACTGCAGAAAAAAAAAGCAAAAATTGAATTGTTAATGCATGTCACCATGAGAAAAGCCTACTGAGTTTTGCTTAAAAAACTTTTTTTTTAAATTAAAATCACACATTTTTGTCTCATTTTGTCTTCATTTTGAACAAATGAAGTAATTTGTTCAAAATGAGACGCAGTGAGACGCACTGCGCGAGAGGCAACTGCGTCATGCGTCACGGGCAAAAGGTCAAAAAACCAAATAACAGGTTAACACCTTATAACTTGCTGTCAACAGGTTGGAACGTGTTGACGGCTTATACAGTTTTAACTGCTAAAAACAGTGACAGAGGACACAGATAAGTGCAGAAGCCTCTACTGTATCAAATTGACAAAGGAATAACAGAAAGTTGGTCATTCTGAGGTAAAACCCCAGCGCATACAGTGTTCATCGTTGTTGGTTTTTTTCATTCATCCATACCGCCTCCCCCCCCCCCCCTGCAATGGCACGGCGCGCCCCACAGTTTGGGAACCTCTGGGTTGGAGTTTATCCCCTTCATTAATGACACTTTTATTACATACATTATATCTATCATGGTAATTCAGGGTGAGTTATTTTTAATTCTAAATGAATGTCCTTGTTGGATTTTATTTAAGTGCTATTCTCCTTCAAGATACATTTACCTAACGCCAGAATAAATGCAATGTACATTATTTGAAGACATATGTCCATTATGGAGATAAGTTTGGGACGGGCGATGTGCCCCTATTGCATCATCAATACTGAAGAATGACTGATATTAGCTTTTTAGTTATCTTGCTTTGCTAGCAAAGTCGTTAGCTAGAAGCTAGCTAATAGCACAACAACAACAGCCTAATCTCTGTATGATAAAAATACTGAATGTTAGATACGAAGCTGAAGGTGGTTTTCAATTCTAGCTTCCAATAGCTAAAGGGCGATTCCACTTAATTTTTCACTACTTTCTGCTACTTTCCGCATCTTTAATCAACTCTAGTTTAAAAACTACAACACCGAGACACTTCAAACCTGGACTAGATTATTCTGCTCTAATAGCAGAATATTTAAAACCATGTTTGGGATTTGTGAAACCTTTTTCTGATTTGTGAAAACTCAATGAAGTTCAATTTTCACCATTTTTTGGCATCTGGATCGCCATAGATCTACTCTAATTAAAAAACAACAACTCCTAGACACTTCAAACCTGGAATAGATTATTCTCCTCTTCAAGCTGGATATTTAAAACCATGTTTGGGATTTGTGAAACTTTTCTGATTTGTGACACTTCAAAGGGCAATTTGGCCTATTTTTCGGTCTCAATCACACAGGAGCTGCTTTAATTCCAAAACTACAAGACCTAGACTCTTCAAACTTGAACTAAATTATTCTGCTCTAATAGTAGAAAATTTAGAATCATTTTTGGGATTTGTGAAACCTTTTTCTGATTTGTGAAAACTCAATGAAGTTCAATTTTCACCATTTTTTGGCATCTGGATCACCATAGATTTACTCTAATTAAAAACTAGAACTCCTAGACTCTTCAAACCTGGAATAGATTATTCTCCTCTTCAAGCTGGATATTTAAAACCATGTTTGGGATTTGTGAAACAGTTTTCTGATTTGTGAAAACTCAGTAAAATTCGAATTTCACCATTTTTATTTTCATTTGGATCACCATAGATCAGCTCTAATTAAAAAAACTACTTCAGCTAGACACTTCAAACCTGGAATAGATTATTATGCTGTGATAGCAGAATATTTAGAACCATGTTTATGATTTGTGAAACCTTTTTCTGATTTGTGAAACTTCAAGAAAGGCTGATTTCGGACATTTTTTGGATATTGATCACTCCAGCTCCAAAACTGCAACACCTAGACTCTTCAAACCTGGACTATATTGTTGTGCTCTAATAGCAGAATATTTTAATCCATGTTTGGAATTTGTGAAACCTTTATGTGATTTGTGAAACTTCACTAAAGATCAGATTACTATTCTTATATATTCCATGCAGTTTTTATTCAAATTCAATTCAAATTCAAAACCATTTTATTAATCCCAATGGGAAATAAACTGTTGGTGTAACTCATTAATTTTTCAAAGAGTTATTGTAGATGGTGATGGCTGTTGGCAGGACAGATCTTTTGCAGGGGTCTGTTGAGTGAAGTTTCACAAATCAGAAAAAGGATTCACAAATCACAAGCATGATTCTAAATATTCTACTAATTAAAAAATGTGAAGAGTCTAGGTGTTGTAGATTTGGAACTAGAAAATTCCTGAAGAAATTTAAATGGGGCCTGCCAAAGTGTGCCCGTCAGTTTGGACCCAGCGTTCTGATGCTAAAAGTTAGCATTAATGCTAAAGAAAGCTTCAATGTAGTCAATAACCTGTGGAGAGTCAGAAGCATGTGGACTAAGCTGTACTTGTACCATTCAGTATGTTAAAATTAATGCATAAACTAAAATTTGACAAAATGCTAATGTTAGCATGAAGACAAGTATGTGGGGCATCATGGGCATGTTCTCTGTCATTGACTTACTCCATTCAGTATACTAAACATAGCAAATAATTAAGAAATTTAACAAATAGGTTATTTTAGGTAAAAGGCTAATGCTAATGCGCGCAAGGCAGTGCACTAGTAGGGGGCAGTGAAATGCTAATGTTTGTGCTGATGTTAATGAACTGCCTTGCTGCGCAATAATAAAGATAAATAATAAAGAGACATTATATTGGGTGTAGAACAATAGGCGCCTGCCATACAATGCATGGAGGCAGTGCAAAGCAAGTCAGTCACTGCCTCCATGCATTGCTATGGGCAGGCCCCAATTAGAGCAGTTCTCATGTGACCAAGATAAAAAAAAGTGGTGATATCGCACTTTTTGGAAGTTTCACAAATCAGATAAAAGTTTCACAAATCACAAACATGATTCTAAATATTCTATTAGAGCAGAACAATTTAGTTCAAGTTTGAAGAGTCTAGGTCTTGCAGTTTTGGAATTAAAGCAGCTCCTGTGTGATCGAGACCGAAAAATAGGGCAAATTGCCCTTTTTTGAAGTTTCACAAATCAGAAAAAGGTTTCACAAATCCCAAACATGGTTTTAAATATTCTGCTTGAAGAGAAGAATAATCTATTCCAGGTTTGAAATGTCTAAATGTTGTAGTTTTTAAACTAGAGTTGATTAAAGATGCGGAAAGTAGCGGAAAGTAGTGAAAAATTAAATGGAATTGCCCTTTAGCTATTGGAAGCTAGAATTGGAAACCAACGTCAGCTTCGTATGATAGATAAGAACAGTTTTTCCTCACCTGGCTGTCTCCTCCCGCTCAGTAGTTCTTCAGAGAAAGGCAGACGCAGAGGCCTGTCAGTGTCTGTTGTATTTCATTACCTCTCTGCTTAAACCGCTGAAGCAGAAACGATACTTCAACGTTTTCTGTCATCTGACAAGAAGCAAGTCTACTTTATTCACCAAAAACTTTTTTTTATTCACCAAAAACTGATCTGTAATCTGGAACGTTCGCTACGTTGAGCTCCAGTGAGCCGCCTTATCTCACTGCGCAAGAGGCAACTGCGTCATGCGTCACGGTCAAGAGGTCAAAGGTAACAAGGTGACCGTAGGGCTTATTATGTTGTACAAAAAAACCCAACAAAACAAATAATTTTAGTACATGTTATCATGTGTCAGAAGAGGGCTTAGGAAATAATACAAAAAAAAAACTATTGACCAAAAGGGCACTTTGGGGCAAGGAGCAAAAGGGGCAGGTGCTCAAGCACCCCCAGCCGCCCCCCCAGCCCCCCCCCCCCCCCCCCGTCTGCACGTGCCTGGTCTTAAGGATTCAAAAATAATGTTATGGAAAATAACCACATTGTCATGATCGTGTTTCTGTGTATTTATTTTTAGTTTTTTGTGTTCAGCTTCCTTCCTGTGTCTCGTCTCTGCGTCTTCCCCGTTGATTGTTTCCCAGGTGTGTCTCATTCCCTTGATTACCCCGTGTGTTTTAGTCCCACCTGTTGTCTGTGTTCTTCATCGGGTCCTTGTCTATCACTGTTTTACACATGTCGTCACTCTGTCTGTACTCTCCAGTGGAACTGCCAAGTCCTGGTTTGCGCTTGCTCTCATTTTTGTCCTTATTGTCAGTTGCTACCGGCATTTAGCTGCATGCTTGTTTCCTGCCATGCTGCCTGTCCTGGACTGTTTATGAGCATATCATCATTAAATTCATCATCATCTTCACCATAACCTGGGAGTCTGCGTCTATCCTCACCACTACCAACCACCAGTCCTGACACACATATCCAGGCTTCTTGGTTTGTTAAAGACACAAAATAAAACCAGTAATAGTTCCATTATAAAACCCAGTTTAGGACAACATGGCATGAGATTCTGCATTTATTATTTAACAGTCAAAGTTGTTCTTATTTTTAAGATGCAGCAGAGGAACCAGGGAGCCTGGAAAAGCAGAAGAAAATGTCAATTAGACCTTAAATGATTTGGAAACAGAATGATTTCAAAGAAACAAATAACTATTAACCTGAAATGACACTAAAGGTGCATCAGGTTTTTATCAGGTAGAAACATGAGCATCACTGTCTGCAGTTTCTTCTGGATCATCTTGCCTACTTTTCTGGACGCCACCTTTCCATGGATGGTCTGTGTGTCTTTCTGGGTTCACCTGAATGAAGAGACTAAACAACACAATACAAAACTAGAAACACTTTTAGAAAACTGGTAATTTGAGGGAAGAAGGTCAGTGTAATATAAAAAGTTCTTTACCTAATGTGGATTATTCTGTTTTTAAATATATTAAGATAACATGTCACCATATTGGTCAACTGTTAACTATAACTTGCTTTGTATATCCTAAAAACCTTCCTATTGTATTTTACTCATTTTAAAGTGTTTTCAAAATAAAAGCATGGAGTAGTTTTACCGTTGAATAAACTCCAAAGTCTTTGCTGCTTCATCTTGATGTTTTAGCTTGAATGTGTAGAAAGCAGCAAACAGCTGCAGGTCTGGTCTCACATGTTGGCTGGACGCCTCAAAGATGACTTGGCTTTCAGCGCTGACCATCCAACCAGCCACTAGCTGCTCATCGCTCTATGATGGCAAAGACACAAGTTTGGTTTTCATTTTTCCTCACACATTTTACTTTGATATCAAAGCTGAACTCATTTAAGCTCAACATGACAAAGCTGTTCTACAAAACCTTTTCATTTATGTTAAAGAGAGTGGCTTCCAGTCTTCTTTTGTACACAAATAATTTTTTACAGAATCATGTAATCATGTAAATCATGTTGCTGCTGCACATAAAGTTGATCATTAACAATTAACTAGTTTGTTTAGTTGACAATAAGTCAAATGAGAACATTTTCAGTTTAAATTCAGTTTCAACAAAGTTCTGCACACTAATAGTTTCCCAATAATCGGCCCACATAGATATTGTCCTAAGAAAACCAAAAATGTTGTTTTTACTTTCTCAGATATTCAAATTTGAGAGGTTGTTAACATTTTGTATTGACCGAGGGTAGTTGTTCAACACTAAAATTAATCCTTAAAACTAAAGCTTGCATAATAACTGTGCAAACAGTGTATATCCATTTTAAATCCTCTAGAACATCCAGGAGAGGATCCCACATGGACACACCCACATATCTCAGAGCTCCTCCATGTCCACATCACCTCAGATCCAGTCATCAGAACCTGATGGATGTCCCACACTGTCCTGAAGACCTGTGTGGACAGAGCCTTCACTTCCACTGTCCCCAAGCTCTGGGACTCTGTCTCCACCAGCATCAGATCTGCTGACAGTGTGGACAGTTTGAAGTCCAAGTTCAGCACCAACTTTTTAAAATGTCTACTGGTGATTCTGGTCTTACTGGTCTTCATCCTTGTAGTTCATCTTCCTCTTTCTAACTTCTTTGTATTGTGTTCATGTGATGCTCTGTTTTCTGCTTTAATGTGACACTCTTAGTTATTTTATTAGTAAATATGGCTGGATGAATATTTCCTGCCTTCCTGATTGTTCCTGGTTCCTCCACAGAGTGGACCAGCAGAGCTCAGAGGTTCCCAGTGGTCCGTCTGCCCAGCAGCATCAAACACAGCTGGACTCCATATTTATGGTCCGTACATGAACAACAACTACTTTTCCATGGTTCTGTTCAAAGTCGTCTCCATGCTGCACTTTGTAGACCAGAGGACTGTCAGTCTGTCCAACATCCATCTGGTGTTTGGCTCCATGATTTCAGTCTGATGTTTCCTTCATCTATTATTCTGTTCCAGCTGCTGGAGGAAAACATTGTCACTTTTGTGAAGAACGAGCTGAAGAAGATCCACAAGGTTCTGAGTCCAGATTACCCAGAATGCTCAGAGAGTCAGAGAGAGGATGATGAGGTGTTGGGAGGTGATGATGAAGAGCACAAGAGTAGCATCAGAGAGGCAGTGATGAAGATCACACTGAACTTCCTGAGGAGGATGAAGCAGGAGGAGCTGGCTGACCGTCTGCAGAGCAGTAAGAGGATTTCTACAAAGATTTGACCTGATGGATAAATGACACATTTACTGATGTCTGAAGAAATGGAATCACATTTATTTAAATCATCTTCAGAAGGTATTTTTGTTTCATCTCTGATTTTACTTTTTGTGTTACTTTAGATCAACTTGCTGCCGTTCATCAACATCAACTTAAATCTGGTCTGAAGAAGAAGTTCCAGTCTGTGTTTGAGGGAATCGCTAAAGCAGGAAGTCCAACCCTTCTGAACCAGATCTACACAGAGCTCTACATCACAGAGGGAGGGACTGGAGAGGTCAATGATGAACATGAGGTCAGACAGATTGAAACAGCATCCAGGAAACCACACAGACCAGAAACAACAATCAGACAAGAAGACATCTTTAAAGTCCCACCTGGAAGAGATCAGCCAATCAGAACAGTGATGACAAAGGGAGTGGCTGGCATTGGGAAAACAGTCTTAACACAGAAGTTCACTCTGGACTGGGCTGAAGACAAAGCCCACCAGAACATCCACTTCATATTTCCATTCACCTTCAGAGAGCTGAATGTGCTGAGAGAGAAAAAGTTCAGCTTGGTGGAACTTGTTCATCACTTCTTTACTGAAACCAAAGGAATCTGCAGCTTTGAACACTTCCAGGTTCTGTTCATCTTTGATGGCCTGGATGAGAGTCGACTTCCTCTGGACTTCCACAACAAGGAGATCCTGACTGATGCTACAGAGTCCAGCTCAGTGGATGTTCTGCTGACAAACCTCATCAGGGGGAAACTGCTTCCCTCTGCTCTCCTCTGGATAACCACACGACCTGCAGCAGCCAATCAGATCCCTCCTCAGTGTGTTGGCATGGTGACAGAGGTCAGAGGGTTCAATGACCCCCAGAAGGAGGAGTACTTCAGGAAGAGATTCAGAGATGAGCAGCAGGCCAGCAGGATCATCTCCCACATGAAGACGTCACGAAGCCTCCACATCATGTGCCACATCCCAGTCTTCTGCTGGATCACTGCTACAGTTCTGGAGGATGTGTTGGAGACCAGAGAGGGAGGAGAGCTGCCCAGAACCCTGACTGAGATGTACATCCACTTCCTGGTGGTTCAGACCAAAGTGAAGAAGGTCAAGTATGATGGAGGAGCTGAAACAGATCCACACTGGAGTCCAGAGAGCAGGAAGATGATCGAGTCTCTGGGAAAACTGGCTTTTGATCAGCTGCAGAAAGGAAACCTGATCTTCTATGGATCAGACCTGACAGAGTGTGGCATCGATATCAGAGCAGCCTCAGTGTACTCAGGAGTGTTCACACAGATCTTTAGAGAGGAGAGAGGGCTGTACCAGGACAAGGTGTTCTGCTTCGTCCATCTGAGTGTTCAGGAGTTTCTGGCTGCTCTTCATGTTCATCTGACCTTCATCAACTCTGGAGTCAACCTGATGGAAGAAACACAAACATCTAAAAAATCTTCATTATTTAATAAACCTAAACTAAAGTCTCTCCATCAGAGAGCTGTTGACCAGGCCTTACAGAGTCCAAATGGACACCTGGACTTGTTCCTCCGTTTCCTCCTGGGACTTTCACTGCAGACCAATCAGAGACTCCTACAAGGTCTGCTGACACAGACAGGAAGTAGCTCACAGATCAATCAGGAAACAGTTCAGTACATCAAGAAGAAGATCAGTGAGAATGTGTCTGCAGAGAAAAGCATCAATCTGTTCCACTGTCTGAATGAACTGAATGATCGTTCTCTAGTGGAGGAGATCCAACAGTCTCTGAGTTCAGGAAGTCTCTCCACAGATAAACTGTCTCCTGCTCAGTGGTCAGCTCTGGGTTTCATCTTAGTGTCATCAGGAAAAGATCTGGATGTGTTTGACCTGAAGAAATACTCTGCTTCAGAGGAGGCTCTTCTGAGGCTGCTGCCAGTGGTTAAAGCCTCCAACAAAGCTCTGTAAGGACACACATTGTTACTGCAGGTATTGTTGATGGGTAGAAATCTGCTAATTATGAGGTAAATATTCATGTTTCAGTTTATATTTTGGTGCTTTGTCTCTTCAAAATGTCCCACTGGGGGGGGTGAGCAAAAAAGAAACAGACTTCCTTCAGCAGCTGAACATAATGTTACATATTCAAGCAGCAAAACTCCTCCACTTTATGTTAACATTGAAATGGATTAATATAGTTTATTGTGTAATTTTATAATTCTCTTTCCAACCTCCTTGTTACCTGTAGTTCTGTCATTTAAGGCTGGAGGCCCAACTATAGAATGAACCAGTTCACAACAAATACAAAGGTTGTGTAAAATCAGATGGTTCCTTCTCTGTCCAATAAAAACATTGTTGAATTGAAAGAACATAAATTCTGATGAATTGTTTAATACCAGATTTCCCTCCCTGTCTCCTCAGACTGAGTGGCTGTAACCTCTCAGAGAGAAGCTGTGAAGCTCTGTCCTCAGTTCTCAGCTCACAGTCCTCCAGTCTCAGAGAACTGGACCTGAGTAACAACAACCTGCAGGATTCAGGAGTGAAGCTTCTCTCTGCTGGACTGATGAGTCCAAACTGCAACCTGGAGACTCTCAGGTAACTCTGGGCTCTTGACAAATTGCTGCATCTTTGGAGCAAAAAGAAGAATTATTACAGATCCAGCAGTTCCTTGGCTTTATTATTTATCCCAAATGTTATAAATCCATCCATCAGCGACCAGTTCAGACCTTGGGCTCTACCTCAATGTTCTCATCATGTGATGAATTGTGTGTCTGCAGCTTATCAGGCTGTTTGGTCTCAGAGGAAGGCTGTGCTTCTCTGGCCTCAGCTCTGACCTTTAACCCCTCCCATCTGAAAGAGTTGGACCTGAGCTACAATCATCCAGGAGACTCAGGAGTGAAGCTGCTGTCGGCTGGACTGAAGGATCCAGACTGGAGACTGGAAGCTCTCAGGTATGGAGGAACCTGCTGCAGGAGCAGAGAAGGTCTGATAGAGGAGGAAGAGGAGAAACGTCTTTAGTCTGATGGGAAACATTTAGTTTGAAGAGAAATATTTAGTTTGATCATTAAATATTTAGACGCCTCATCTGGAAGCAGAGATCATTACCCAGTTTTCTGGAATATTCTCCTGACTAAGAACGGCTCACAAGGAAAATGAAAGAGTGGGATGGATTTAATAGAGTTTAATAGGGACTCTGACTAAATGAATAAAAGTGAAGTTCAGTTAGATTTCCATGATGATCTACTGATGACAGAAAGGACTTTAAAGCAATATTTGATGGAGCTCCAGACCAATCAGCCCCAAGGAGCAAAGATGAGAAGAAAAGTAACTCCATGTTGGTCAGATGGATGTTTAAAAGTTCAGAGAGAGAAATCAAGATTTTGAACTAAACTCACAAGTGTGTATAGCGCCACCTGGTGGTGCTGGTTGGTAGAGGAAGTGCTGAAAGGTTGGAGGTGTTTGTCAGAGGTGTGTGATGATGGAAGCCTCTCCCTGGTTTGTGAGTCTGAGCTCAGAGATCAAATGTTTGGTTCTTGTTGAACTCTTTGTTGAATGTGATGCAGCTTCTCCTTTTTAATGTTTGTATTTCTGGATATTCCAGTGAGGCCACAGCAGGTTTTCAGCAGCAGGTTGTTTAGTGTTTCATTCCTTCATCTGTGTGTGGGAGTGTGGATGGAGCAGGTATCCAGGTGTTGATCAGAGTTTAGATTGATTGGATTTTAATGCTGATTATTAAATCAGGTTGAGCTTCCAGAAATGTTTCCTTAGTTTCCTGATGTCCTTTTAGGCTTCAGTGAGTTTCTTCAGGTTGTTACTGAGGGATTTCCTTTCTCCTCTCTGTTGGAGCTTTTCCTGTGTTTGGAGAAATGAGTTGTGCTGCAGCAGCACCAACTGTCCTTCCTACATCCACTGCAGTTTGCAATCCAGATGTTGGACTGTTCCTGTCTCAGTGGAGGACAATGTGTGTCTGAGAGACATGTAATGTCCATGTTTGCTGCTGAAAGAGACTGATGGTCTGACCCCCCTTCTCCTTTCAGGGTGGAGCCTGCTGGAGGCCCATTCTTGACACCAGGTCCATGGAGATGTAAGTGTGTTTTTCATCTGATTCATGACAACAAAGCAGCTCACATTCAACCATCTTCAAACTGTCACATCACTCATTCAGGATCATCATCAAAGATCAATAAATGATCAATAACTGCAGCTGGATTGTGTTTGTTCTCTCCATCAGATTCCTGTCAACTCACCATCGACACAAACACAGTGAGCAGAAACCTCAAACTGTCTGAAGACAACAGGAAGGTGATACATGTGGAGGAGCTTCAGTCATATCCTGATCATCCAGACAGATTTGATTTCTGGAATCAGCTGCTGTGTAGAACTGGTCTGACTGGTCGCTGTTACTGGGAGGTCGAGTGGAGAGGAGGAGTTTATATATCAGTGAGTTACAGAAGAATCAGGAGGAAAGGATACAGTGAAGACTGTGTGTTTGGATATAATGATCATTCCTGGAGTCTGTTCTGCTCTGATGTTCTTGGTTTCTCTGTTTGGCACAATAACATAGAAACTCCTCTTTCCTCCTCCGTCTCTAACAGAGTATCAGTGTATGTGGACTGTCCTGCTGGCATTCTGTCCTTCTACAGAGTCTCCTCTGACTCACTGATCCTCCTCCACACCTTCAACACCACATTCACTGAACCTCTGATTCCTGGATTTGGGTTCTGGTCCAGTTCTGGTTCTTCAGTGTCTCTTTGCTGATTTGAGTCTAAAGATTTTCCTCCTGTCAGAGAAACTCTCTCACTGTTGAACAGATAGTTCATCTCTACAATCTATTTCTTGGTGAAACTTTTCTGATTGAGTCCTTGGAAACTTTTTCTTCTTCCAGTCCTTTAAAGATGGAAGCTGGGATTATTCCAGGATTATTCCAGGATCCTCATGTTTTCCTGTTTGTTTCCAGTCAAAGCTTCACACTGAATATCAAGATGTTGTTTCTCTTATTTTTTCCTCTCATTCATCAGATTTCATTGAAATGTTGATCAGTTTTTCTCTCTGAACATTTTCTGTTTCTGTCGGCTCCTATTTTTCTAAACTGGTCAGATTTGAATATTAAATCTTCCTTTTGTTTATTTGCTGCAGTTTTTCTTCATGTGTTTTAGAGAAATAAATAATTTTTCTTGTTCTGCATTTGGTTCATTTGCTGCTCATTCTGTTCTTTTCCTGTTCAAATTTAAATATTTGCATTATAAACATAATAAATGTGCAGAATTAGTAGTTTGAACAAATTCAGGCATTTATAGCTGCAGTGTGTAACTTTTATTAAAATATATTTTTTACATATTTGTGAAAAATGTTACCGTATCATGACTGTATGGCATCAGACAGATGAAATGTGAACAGATCAAACTCCTCCATGAGCTGCTATTGAGGTTTGAAGAAATACGCCAGGTTAGTGTAGCGCGTTAGCATTAGCTTCTGTTAAGTACTATGTTATTGTAGTGCTTTAGCATTAGTTTAAGATAAATGCCTTCATGTAGCGTTTTTGTGTTAGCTACTGCTAAATACTATGTTTGTGCAGCATGTTAGCATTTGTTTCTGCTAAGTATAATAATATTTAGCAGAAACATGTTGGTATTGTGTGCTAGCATTAGCTAGTGCTAAATACCATGTTGGTGTAGCAATTTGCAGCTAGCCAGCGATAAATACTGAGTTTGTGTAGGACTTTGGCATTAGTTGCTAATATGTACTATGTTGGTTTTGTGCGCTAGCATTAGCTAGTCGTAAATGCCATGTTGTTGTAGGGCATTACCATTAGCTAGTGATAAATACTGAGTTGGTGTAGCGCTTTTGGATTAGTTGCTAATATGTACAATGTTGATATTGTGTGCGAGCGTTAGGAATTGGTAAATTCCAGTTTCTGCAGGGCATTGGAGTTAGCTAGTGATAAATACTGAGTGGGTGTAGCGCTTTGGCATGAGTTGCTAATATGTGCTATGTTGGTTTTGTGCGCTAACATTAGCTTGTGGTAAATACCAGTTTGGTGCAGCTCATTACCGTTAGCTAGTGATAAATACTGAATTAATGTAGCTCTTTGGCATTAGTAGTAATATATAATGTTTATATTGTGTGCTAGCATTAGCTATTGGTAAATACCAGTTTGGTGTAGGGCATTAGTGTTAGCTAGTGATAAATACTGAGTTCGCATAGCACTTTGGCATTAGTTCCTAATAATTACTATGTTGTTATTGTGCTGCAGCATTAGGCAGTTGTAAATGCCATATTGTTGTAGCGCTTTACAGCTAGCTACTGACAAATACTGAATTGTTGTAGTGCTTTGGGATTAGTTGCCAATATGTGCTATGTTGGTATTGTGTGCTAGTGTTAGCTAGTGTTAAATACCAGTTTAGTGTAGGACATTGGAGTTAGCTAGTGATAAATACTGAGTGGGTGTAGCGCTTTGGCATGAGTTGCTAATATGTGCTATGTTGGTATTGTGTGCAAGCATTAGCTAGTGGTAAATACCAGTTTCTGGAGGGCATTGGAGTTAGCTAGTGATAAATACTGAGTTGGTGTAGCGCTTTGGAATTACTGGCTAATATATACTATGTTGGTATTGTGTGCTAGCATTAGCTAGTGGTAAATACTAGTTTTGTGTAGGGCATTAGAGTTAGTTAGTGATAAACATTGAGTTGGTTTAGCACTTTGGCATTAGTTGCTAATAAGTACTATGTTGTGATTGTGCAGTAGAATTAGCTAGACGTAAATGCCATGTTGTTGTAGCGCTTTACAGCTAGTTACTGATAAATACTGAATTGGTGTAGCGCTTTGGCATTAGTTTTTAATATGCACTATATTGGCATTTTTTGCTAGCGTTTTCATGTACTAAATCCATGTTTTTGTAGCGCTTTTAAGCTAGCTGCTGATAAATACTGATTTGGTGTAGCGCTTTGGCATTTGTTGCTCATAGATACTATGTTGGTTTTGTGCGCTAGCATTAGCTAGTCGTAAATGGCATGTTGTTGTAGGGCATTACTGTTAGCTAGTGATAAATACTGAGTTGGAGTAGCGCTTTCGCATTAGTTTTTAATATGTACTATGTTGGTATTGTGTGCTAGCGTTTGCTTGTGCAAAAAGCCATGTTTTTGTAGCGCTTTAGAGTTAGTTACTGATAAATACTGAGATGGTATAGCGGTTTGCATTAGTTGCTAATATGTAATATGTTGATATTTTGTGCTAAAGTTAGCTAGTGGTAAACAGCAGTTTGGTGTTCGGCATTAGAGTTAGCTAGTGATAAATACTTAGTTGGTGTAGCGCTTTGGGATTAGTTCCTAATATGTACTATGTTGGTATTGTGTGCTAGCATTAGCTAGTTGTAAATACCAGGTTTGTGTAGCGCTCTAGCCTTAGTTCCTAATAATTAGTATGTTGGTATTGTGCTATAGCGTTAGCTAGTGTTAATTATCAGGTTGATGTAACGCATTAGAGCTAGCTACTGATAAATACTGACTTGGTGTAGCGCTTTGTCATTAGTTGCTCACAGGTACTATGTTGGTTTTGTGCACTAGCATTAGCTAGTCGTAAATGTCATGTTGTTGTAGCATTTTACAGCTAGCTACTGATAAATACCGAGTTGGTGTAGTGGTTTGGCTTTAGTTGCTAATATGTACTATGTTGATTTAGTGTGCTAGCATTAGCTAGTGGTAAATAACAATTTGGTGCAGGGCATTCCCGTTAGCTAGTGATAAATACTAAGTTGGTGTAGCGCTTTGGCATTAGTTGCTAATATGTGCTATTTTGGTATTGGGCGCTAATTTTAGTTAGTGGTAAATACCAGTGTGGTGTAGGGCATTAGAGTTAACTAGTGATATTTGCTGAGTTGGTGTAGCGCTTTGGCATTAGTTGCTAATATGTGCTATGTTGGTATTGTGTGCTAGCATTAGCTTCTGGTAAATACCAGTTTGGTGAAGCTCATTACCGTCAGCTAGTGATAAATGCTGAATTAGTGTAGCTCTTTGGCATTAGTAGTAATATATAATGTTCATATTGTGTGCTAGCTTTAGCTATTGGTAAATACCAGTTTGGTGTAGGGCATTAGCATTAGCTAGTGATACTGAGTTGGTGTAGCACTTTGGCATTAGTTGCTAATATGTGCTATGCTGGTATTGTGTGCTGGCTTTATCTAGTGCTAAATACCGGGTTTGTTTAGTGCTCTAGCATTAATTCCTAATAATTAGTATGTTGGTATTGTGCTATATCGTTAGCTAGTGTTAATTATCAGGTTGATGTAATGCATTAGAGCTAGCTACTGATAAATACTTCGTTGGTGTAGCGCTTTGGCATTAGTTGCTAATAAGTACTATGTCTGTATTGTGCGCTAGCGTTAGCTAGTGCTAAATAACAGATTGTTGTAGCGTTTACAGCTAGCTACTGATAAACACTGTGTAGAGCTCTAGCATCAGCCAAAGCTTAATACCGGGTTGGTCTTTGAATAAAACCTCCAGAACCTGGTGTGAGTGTGTGGCTGTTTCCTGATGGTATAACTTCATTAGTTCCTCCTGAAGTGTCAATAACAGACAAAGTGTGTGTGAGTGTGTGGCTGGACCCTGAGAGTGAATGTACCTCGATCAGAGTCCTGAAGTTTCCATGTTGGACAGAATGTGTGTGTGAGTGTGTGGCTGTTCAATGCATGTCCAATTGCACTGTGGTCTACTTCCTGCTGTTGGATGGGTCTCCAATACTGTCTTCCTCAAAGCACCAAATTAAAACATTTCAACTCTCATGATAAAAGAAAAATAAAGGAACATTTATATCCTTGAAAAAAATTATATTTCCTGATGACAGAGAAGATTGTTTTGAATCATAGAAGGAAATCTGATTTTAATGAGAGCATTAATGTTTCTGTCTCTAAAACTCAGCAAATCCCTGATAAATTTTCAGCAATAATGCGTTTAATTTAATGTCTTAATCTAAAACTTTAATTAAAATGAGTTTTTGGCTTTGGAGTAAAAGCCTGTTTGTGACTGAAGCTGCTGAGAAACCTTATTATTCTGGAGCCTCTAATTGGTTTCACTTTTTATCATTTATTTTCTAATGAGAATAAGATACAATAAGGTGTTATCTCACATTTTCTGCTTTAATGTCTTTTTTTCTGTTTTGTGTTTAGAGGGAATGTGGTTTCTGGTTCAAACTGGATGATCTTATAAAAAACATGTTTCAGTTTAAATCCAGCCCTGCTGTTTATAACCTACCAGCTAACAGCAGCTATTATCCATCTCAGTTACTGTGAGGTTTGATTTTACTGTTAAATAGAGAGAAAAGAAACCAAACATTTGACATTTGTTCATTATGTCGCGAATTTATGGCAGATTTTAAACATAAAACCTGGAAAAGATGGATGGATGGATGAGAATATACTTTATTGATCCTCAATGATAAATTACTTATTCATTGACAAGCTTCTCCATCTGAGGTTTTAAAAATCAATAATCCAAATGTAACCAAATGAGACGTTTATAAAATACATTTATACCTGAGAGTAATGAGAGGATTCTATATGACTAAAATCAATAAATAACAACCATGCACATGCAGATATATTAATCAATAAATATTCTATGAATCTGCGACAGACTGGCGACCCGTCCAGGGTGACCCCGCCTCTCGCCAGGAACGTTAGCTGGAGAGGCAGCAGCTCCTCCCGACCCACTAGGGACAAGGGTGGACAGAAAATGGATGGATGGATAATCTATGAATGACTGCAGAGAAAATTAGATCTCAGTAAGTCAGACTTGGTGTTGTAAAGTCCACTGGCTGCAGGCAGAAATGATTTCCTGAGTCTCTCTGTGGTTCTTTGGTAAAATGAGTCTCTGGCTGAAGCTCCTGGATCCGTCCAGCACGTCATGAAGTGGATGAGACTCGTTGTCCAACATGTCCTCCATCTTGGACAGGGTCCTTCTCTCTGACTCCACTGTCAGAGAGTCCAGCTCCACTCCAGCCACGCCGCTGGCCTTCCGGGTCAGTCGGTCCAGTCTGTGGTGTCCTCCACCTCCAGCCTGCTGTCCAGCACCACAGCATCCAGGATGGCTCTGGCAACCACAGACTCACAGAACATCCTGACAAAGTCCGGCAGATGTTGAAGGACCTCAGCCGCCTCAGAAAGTAGAGGAGACTTTGGCCCTTCCTGTTCACAGCATCGCTGTTCTTGACCCAGTCCAGTTTGTGTCAATGTGGACTCCCAGATATTTATAGTTGTCCTCCATAATGTCCACACTGACCCCTGGATGGTAACAGGGGTCACCGGCGTCCTGGTCCTCCTCCTCAGATCCACCTCCAGTTCCTTTGTCACATTGAGCTGCAGCTGGTTCAGCCCACACCATGTGACAAAGTTGTCCACAGCAGCCCTGGACTCAGTCTCATCACCTCACTGATCCAACCAACCACAGCTGGAAACTTCTGGAGACGACGGGTCTCAGAGCAACAGCTGGAGTCGGATGGATAGAGCCTGAAGGAGAGAGGACAGTTCCCTGTGGAGCCCCATGTTGCTGACAACACTGTCTGACACACCAACTGTGGTAGATAGTCAACAATCAGGACACCAGGGGGCTCCACCTGCATCACCATCAGTTTCTGACCCAGTAGAGCCGGACGGATGGAGCTGAATGTGCTGGAGAACCAAAGAACATGATTCTCTCAGAGCTGGTCCAGGTGAGCGATTACACAGTTCAGCAGGAAGATGATGGCGTCCTCAACTCCCAGTCTGGGCTGCTAGGAGAACTGCAAGGGGTCCAGTGTGGTTGGACCAGAGTCCGGAGCGGCTCCAGGACCAGTCTCTCCAGGGTCTTCATGATGTGGGAGGTCAGAGGTCACAGGAGTCCTTGGAGTCACAGGGTCGCTGCGTCTTTGGTACCGGAACAATGCAGGATGTTTTCCACGTCACAGGGATCCTCTGTAGGCTCATGTTGAAGACATGTGCTCTGCTTCCCCCTGCTGGACTGGAGGGTGTACTGCATGTCGCCCCATTACTCACATTAGAAACCTTTTAATTTTTACCAATATTAGTGTCAAATAATTGCAGTAAACTGTAATAAACTTATACAGGTTCACATATGGCCAGACTTTTTATTGTAGTTTATCTGTAACAGGTTAATATAACAAATAACCAGCAGATCAGTAAACACTGTGTTGATGTGAAGTCAAGCAGAAAGGCCTGAACTTTTCACATTTTGGTGTTAGAAGGATTTTTAGCTGCAGATTCATGAAGCCATTAATCCCAACAAACCTGATAACTTTATCTGTTTTATTTGGTTTTATTTTTGCTGTTTCAGATGAGCAAGAGACATTCAGGAAATATAATCATTTGTTCCCATGAAGCAGCTGAAACATTTGTTTGCATGAAATTCTTCCTAAATGAAGAAAAACATCAAATAACTTCAGGTTTGGACTGGAAGCAGCTCATTGGAACAAATAATGTAGCAAACAAAACAAAATAGATGATTTTTTAGATTTCTGACCAGAGGGTGAAGATGAAATAATACATTTATGTTGCTGCTAATTCTGCTTTTCTAGGATTTTTGTTCTCCTTTCATTTGTTCACCAGTCAAGCAGAGAAGATGGTTGGACGCATGTTGTGATGGTAAAGTTGTTTTCATTTTCTAATCCTTTATAAATAAAACAGCAAAAGTTGATAAAGTCACTGAAGATGTTGGTGGTGATTGTGATGGACCGAGCAGTCAAAGGAAAGCCAGGCACAGGTTTAAATTAAAACATTATTGGCTTTTATTTAACCCAAAACATAAACTTTGGTCAACAATAAAAATGACAAACTTGGGCCCATAAAAAGGTTAAAGTAACAAAGTTGAACTCAGACTGACTCCAACAAACATCCCTCCCTAAATGAGACAAAGGGGAAACTTAAATCCTGGCTGATCAGGCCACATAGAAACACAGAGGGGAGAAACACAAACAGCAACTGAAGCCAGCATAGAAAAACCCCCTCCCCTCTGGATGAGTAGTGGTATGAGCCAAGCTGCAGCCTCAGCAGCTCCAGCTCTTTGTTCCTGTGAAGGACTGGAGCAGCCGGGACTGAGGAAACTCAGAAAACAGGTTCAATCAGGCGGGACATAACAGTGAGATCTAAAATGTCTGCACTTCTTCTAGAATACAGCGTTATGATGTGCTGCCTTCTAAACAAAAATAGTTATTCTGTCAATTAAATGCTGACTTAAAGAAACCCAGATATAAATGTGGTGAGACTGAACTATTGTGTGTGGTGTGATTGGATGGCGCCACATTTGTGCGACTGGAACTGCAGCATCACAGTGATGAAAAACTAAATACATTCTTACCAGCTACTAATACATTTATTAAGCTTCCCATTATGCTTTCAATCATCTGCTAGTCATTTCATTGACATCAAGTTGTTGTAAATAATAAACATTACAGTGGAAAACACAGAAAGAAATGAAAAAGTCCCCAGATGATCAGATCAGCTCCAGTTTCCTGATTAAAAACTGTTTAAAAATGATATGAAGAAATTCACCAAACCAGTAAACAATCAATCATTGTCAAGTTTTCTGGTCTCTTTAAACCACCTCAGCTTCTGCCCAAACTAGAAAAAGCTTGTTTCCCTCAAAGAAATGCAGGAACCACTCATCTCATCTTTTATTCATCTTTTCTTTTTGTCTTTAGATGATTTCAGCTGACAGTGTAAGACCACCATGACTTGGCATAAGTAGTCAGAGAGTCACAGAGAGTCACAGAGCAGGTTGGAAACCTACAAACTAATGAAACTAAATCAGTTACAAATCACAATCAACTCATTCACTAGTTTTCCAGGTAATGTTAACAATCTACTTTGAAGTTAACAGTGAATGAAGGAACAAATAAACTACATTCCAAACACATCAAACCCATTGAATCAAAGGCTGATTTGGTCTCTGAATGCAGATTAAATGATATCATGTCCAGTTCCTACCAGAGTGTCTTTGTGGAAGCTTGAAGCTGAGGCTCTTTGTCTGCAGAGATCATTGTGAGCACAGGTGTGCCAAGTTACCTGATAGACTTCAGATGGGCCTGAGTGAAAGGGATGGGTGCGCTTGGTTCTCTGTGATGTGTGTGCCAGTTGGGTGGAGATAGTAAATGCACTCACAAATGAACCATTTGCTGTTTTAACTTGACAATCATCAAACCAATCCTTCATCTGATCAATAATGTTTCATTTGAACTTTTTGTTCTTCATGCTGAGCTGCTGGTTGATCACTGAGATCTTCATCGGTAGGATTTTTAGTTCATAATCAGAGCTGAAGAATGGAGCCATCTTGGCAGTGAAGGTGTGTGTGAAGGTGTGTGTGTGTGTGTGTGTGTGTGTGTGTGTTAGTATCCAGGTCAGAGAAGGACAGCTTTCCTCTGTCCCAGTCCAGATTCACTCTGATCCTCTGGACTTTATTCTGGACTGGGAGACGAGTGGGAGGAGCTGATGGAGACCATGCTGAGTCTTCATCTCCATTGAACTCTATAACCAACAGTCCAGACTTTATGTTTTTCTTCCTATCAACAGATTCTTCTATCACACCAAATATCCAGGATTTCCTGCCTCCAGCATCAACATCCCAGCTGTGGTTCCCTGAGTTCAAACCCTCAGAAGTCAAAACAGAGACAGAATTTATCAGCAAAACTCTCTGGATTATCAGGAAGCTGCTGTTTCTCTCCTCCAGTCAAACTGGTCAGATCTTCAGACAGATGGAGTTCTTTACCAGCCGTGTTTGGGTCCAGAACCAGAGGAGTGTAGGTCACCATGGTCTCCATGTTGCTCCAGATGTTGAAGGCCAGGTTGCCCAGATGTTTGGCCTGGTCTATCAGAGCTCCTGAGGGCAGCTGTGGATCCTCCAGCAGGGGGCAGCGCTGGACTCTTTCCACTGCAGCCTTGTAGTTGTGCAGGAATGAGACGTCTGCAGCTCTCAGCTCCTCCTCTGTGGCTCTGACTGTGTCTGAAAGAGCTGCTATCTCTCTGCTCAGAGCCTCCATCTTCTCCTTCATCATCCCTCTCTTCTGCTCCTCTTCCTCCCTCAGTGCAGCCAGCCTGGCCTCCTCTTCCTCTGCTAGAAACTGATGAAGCTGCTTAAACTGCTCCCTAATCTGCCTCTCTGTGTGTCGGGCCTGGACCTCCAGGTGTTCTGCTGTCTGATCAAACTCCTCCTGAACTTTCTTCCTGAGCTCCAGCTTCTCCTTTAAAGGCTCCAGAGTTTCCTGAAGTTTCTTCCTGTGTTGCTGAGCAGCTTCATCGATGGGTCTGAATCTGTGCTTGGTGTGTTTTTCTGAATCTCTGCAGACGAGACACACTGGCTGCTGATGGTCCAGACAGAAGAGTTTGAGTTTCTCAGAGTGCAGAGAGCAGAGACCCTCTGAAGCATTTTGGTTTCTCTGCTGTAACAAAGACTCACACAGATTCTTCAGAGCCAGATTACAGGGAGGAGCATCTGATGCTGATCTTTTCCTACCAACAGGACATGAGCGACCAGTTCTTCTTCTCCAACATTTCTGGAGAGGCAGCAGAAGTTCTGCTCACTACTTTTCTCTCTAGCACTCGGTGAAGGCCGACGCTTTTTCCTCTGCTCCTCTCCCTACCCATTCCACCCTGCTTGATCTTTCTTGCTTTTTTGGAGCCTTTTTTTGCACATCCTCCAAATCTATCAATTATACATCTGGTTAACTGGTCTCTCAATCCAAGTGATCAAATTTTCTCCAGGAGACGGAGCAAATGGGAACCCTCTTGTCCTGCAGGAACACACATGATGGGATGGTTTCACCTGGATTTATTCATGATAACAGGATTTCTGCTGTTTGCAGCTTGTGCATTTCTGGCTTAGCAACACATTTGTGACAGATTTGGCCTAGTTAAAACACACAGACTACTGTATTTTGTGGGACTCAAGTTGGATGTGAGTCTTGCTGAGACTGGCAGCCCAGCTGAGGATCCAAAACTCACTAGCAGGATGGAATAGATCTTGGAGAAGCTGCTGGCTTTGGTTCAGTGGAACGGCCACATTAATCTGGATGAACTAGAAGAGATATAACGGTTAAAGACTCGAGGACAGACAGAAATGTTAAGTCTGCCAGATCTAAAGAGAATTTGTTCTTCTGAATCTGTGTGGCCTTCTGGATATCTGGACTCTCCTGGAGACCAGATGTAAACAAACGGCTCGTTCCCGTCTCCTCTCCCTTCCCAAGTCACCCTGGAATCTGATGGCTGAACTCTAGAGGACTCTCTCCTGATATTTCCACCTTCATCAGAGAGTTTTTACATTATTACTTTGTAGAAACTGTGCAGTTCTCACTGTTAACCCAGAAAAGGAATCAGAACAAACCTGGAATCCAGAGACTCTCATTTATTAGTCTTTCTGTTTTTTACAAATTGTAGAGTTCTCACAATTTAGACCAATTTTATTTATTACTTTTAAGATTATTATGCAGCAAGACTCCTATTATTGCAACCCAGAAAAGGAATCAGAACAAACTTAGAATCCAAAAAAATTCCTCCAGAACCAGAACATTTAGTGTGTAATTTTTATTTAAAATGTTTTTTACATATTTGTGAAAAATGTTACCATGTCATGACTGTATGGCATCAGATGAAATGTGAACAGATCAAACTCCTCCATGAGCTGCTATTGAGGTTACTTAACTTATTAAGGCAACTGGTTTCCTAGATTCTGCTCAGTAAACTGAACTGTTCATGTCAGATGGACCAACTTGATGTAGTCGAGTTAAGAAGAGGATAATTTACTTTCTATTTCTAAGTGGAAACAAATTCACTAAACTAAGTTAAATTAACTCGACACAATTAAGTTCACACAACAAGGTGTTAAGTAAACTGAACAAGAATCTGTTAAGGAAACAAAACATAAGAATAGTAGTTAAACTTACTCACATTTTTCAGTTCAATCGGTTTCCACAGTTTTTAAGTAAAGTCAACTTGTCCAGGTTTAGAGAGCATAGAGATGAATGAATATAACAGATCCCAGTTTCTATCAGCAGGTCAAACCAGTAACAAACTGGATTACATGGAAAATGTCTCATTAAGTTTCATCAACATCAAACCAACCAACCAGCTGCACTGTAAAACATTTGAAGGTGGTTTAACTTGGAAATAAAAATCCACCTGCTGCCTTGAAAATGAAATTAAAGTCAACAAGAAATTAGTTTTGGTTTTAACTCAAGTTCATGAAGTTGATTCAACAACTAGAGACAAGTTGTCTAAACATTGTTTTTTAAGTTCATTAATCTTGAATTTTCAGTTTTAACTTAATGCTGCAATTTAAACCAAATAATTTTTTCACAATACGTAAGAAAAAACTGTCGTCACCTGGTGGAAGAGCAAACATTTCTCTATTGTTTCAGTCAAAATATCAAGTTAAAATAAGTTTATTTTACTTTAGATTCATGTAATTCTTGTTTGAAATTGAATGAATAAAATGTCTGATGTGATGATGAATTTTATTAAACATGACAATGAATTGAGCTCAGAAACATTTAGTGTGAACAGAACATTTTCCTCCACTTTCATCAGAACAAACATTCAGTTTTTCTTTCTCACATTTAGAGTCAAACTCTGTTTGGCCTGAAGAGCAGGAGACATTTAACTAAATGTGACTAAATAATTAATATACGCAACAAAAAATAATAAAATCATCCCAAATAAAACTAAATATTAAGTGTGGAGTTAATCATTAACAAGCTGTAGATTTATGGAGCCTCATTTGTAAAAATACAAAAATAACAGCAATATTTTTATATATGTTCATTTTTCAGAGTCATAATTTCACCATGTTATTCATTTATTTATAAATGTCAAAGTTACAAACTAAATGTTTAATTCAAAGGTAGATATTTAGTCTGGATAATAAATATTTACTTTAAATTTAATGTTTTGTTTGTAAACTGAACACATTGATGGGATTAATTTTGCTCACATTCAATAAAATCACATTTTTAATACATCAGTTCACTGGTTCACATCTGATGACAGGCTGATAAAATTCACAGTTTACAGTTAAAATTCAAAGTTTATCAGGTTTTGAAGAGGAACTTAAACCAAAGATAGAAAAAACTCCCAACGGTTCCTGAAATCTGGAAACACTGGAGAGTTTTACAGATTATCAACTAAATAAAAACCAGATTAGTGGCTTTTATTTAGGTTTTATTAAACGGCCATGTTGAACATTTTATACCCTTCTCAGTAATCACTTCTTTCTTTTATATGAAAACCATCAAAACCTTCTTATAGTAGCTGTCCAGATTTTCCATGTTGTTGATATTTTGAATCTTTAAGCTTCAAATCTTTGAGCTCAGCCTGATCTTTAGCTGAATCCATCAGATTCACTAACATCACTTCCAATCAGAAGAAACATTGTTGTAAAATTAAAAGATGACACTTTGTCTGTTCCCTCAGAATAAACTCTGGACTCTCAGTGCAGAATCAAACCAAATGTTATTTGTACATTTCAGCAGCAAGGCATTTCAAAGAGCTTTACATCTTTGAACACAAAACACAAAGTCATGCAGCTGAGAATCAACAATCAGAAACATCACATTAAGTCAAAACTAATTAATTATGTTTCAACTTTAAACAGGTGGTTTTTAGTCCAGATTTAAAGGCTCTCAGTGTTTCAGCTGGTTTACAGTTTTCTGGAAGTTTGTTCCAGATTTGTGGTGCATAGAAGCTGAATGCTGCTTCTCCTCGTTTGGTTCTGGTTCTGGGGATGCAGAGCAGAACCAGAACCAGAACCTGAGGGGTCAATCTAATCATTCAGTTCACAACTGAAGTTTATCATCAGGATTCTGTAAATTAAATATTTTCATAGTTTATTTCAATCATTCTGTTCAGACGGTTTAGGCTGAAAAGGAGAAATTACTTGTTAGAGAAAATATAAATATTTTTGATTCCTTTGAGTTTATTGATATTTTACTTAATCTGACTATATGATCCTTTTTAACACATGCAGAAGATTTGCATTGATCATTTATAAGCTTTGGTAATGGAGCTGATCAGCAACTAGAAGTGTATTAGTTAGTGAACGTTGGTGAACAGGTGGCATCATTAGGACCAAGGAGCAAAAGCTGCAGATCATTTTAAAGGGAACAAAACAATTCACCATGTTGGAGCAACTCTTGGAGCTGGTTGGACAATGTAAAAACTTTCAGCTTCAGGGAAAACTGAACAATGACCTCAGATCTGGAAAACAAACTTTAACTGAGATGTTACTGAAGCCTGATGTTCAGTTGATCCAAATCTAAAGCTGGTCTGCAGGGACGACTTTAGGGTTTGTTTGTTTCTGCTCACCTGGAGCTCCAGCCGGGTGGAGTCAGTCTGAGTTCCTTCATCATCTAAAGAGCTGGAGAACATTGAAGCTCCTCCTGGAAAACATTTGGAAAGAAATGAGCAGGAAGTGAAAGAAAAATGGATCTTCATCACTTGTGAAGTGACGACATCAGAGTTGGATTCAGTGGAGTCACATGAAGAACAGAAACACTGAGGCTAGAATAATAAACATCATGCTAAATATTAGCTGCAGCTGTCAGAAGAAGCTTCAGGTTGAATCTAAAGAAGCTGAAGATCTCAGAGTGATGAGAGGAAACCTGATGAGCTCTACAGTCCACTAGATCCAGACCAGAACCTGGAGAACATCTACGCTGGAAGCAGAGCCACAAGCTAGAAAAAGATCCAGGTTTCTATCAACCTGAACACAGGAAGGCCTTTCTTCTGCTGCTGCAGCTGAGAAGGTCCTGCTGCAGAACTGAAGCCACACAGTTCCTCCTCCACAGCAGAACAGAGGAGGTTCTAGAGGAGACCAGGGTCCACATCTGGACTCAGAGTTCTCCTGAGCTTCAGCTTCTGTTGGCTTTGGTTCTGATCCGCCTCTGTTCTGGTGTCTGATCTTCAGAGACGATCTGAACCGACCCATCAGAACTCAGTGGAGGTGGTGGAGGATGAGGAGGAGGAGGAAGAGCCGTGATTCATCTCTCTGCTGTGGAGACCTGAGGGAGTCTGACAGAGAAACGTTGATTATATGAACCAGCAGCTTGGAATGACAATAACACTGTTATTACTATCACTGTTATTACAATAACACTGTTATTACAATAACACTGTTATTACTATCACTGTTATTACAATAACACTGTTATTACTATCACTGTTATTACAATAACACTGTTATTACTATCACTGTTATTATAATAATGGTATTAATGATAATAGTTGCATCAGTTGTTTCCAGTGTAAAAGCAGGTAAACATCTTTCCTTCAGTATTTTTAAAACAATCGTTTCTCCAGCGTTGATGTTGAGGGTCAAGTGTTTGGCTGAAAAATCTGACATTTATGAATAATATTCTGAAAATCTCTCTGAAAAATGAACATGCACTTTTTCCTCTATGATGTGTTAAATAACATAAAATATTCTTGTTAATTTTCTTTAACCATCAATTCTCTGCTGTCATGATCAAAAGTAAGTACACCCTCTTTATTTCCTGGTCTGCTGATGCAGTTTTGATGTAACATGAACTGAGGAGCTGGAATCTTCCTGATGCTGCAAAAAAGCAAAAATCAACATTTCAGAGCCAGAAGCTGATCTGAGATCAGTTTAGTGAAAATGTTTGTGTTGAACTAAAATCTGAAGATATGAAACCAGGAGTTTGTTTCAAATCCAAATGACGTCAACAGGTAAACTTTCCTCTGACTCCCAGTCAATCTGACCAGTCAGACCAGTTTGGGCTCATTTCTCCTCATCACACTTTCAGTTTAAAATCACTTGTTCAGGTGAGGCACCAGTCTGGTTCTGCTGTGGTTCTGTTGGGTCTCAGTCTGTTGATCAGATGTTCTTCAACCCTTTGGATCATTTGAACAAACTGTAAGTTTGATTTGTTTCCTACTTGAACTTTGTGAACAGAAACTATTCGACTTGATTCTGTTTGGAGAAAATGTTCACTTCTAAATTCAGCTCAAAGTTTCATCTCCCTGCTGTTAGGAAGCTAATATACAGGATTATTAAATTATTGATCAATTGGGAGAAAAAACATGAACAGATGATGTTTCTTTAGTTTCTTCTCTAAACAAACTGATTCATGATTTTATTTCCAGGAATCAAATTTTGCTCTTGACTATTAACTTCAAACACAACAGTTTCCTGCTGCTTCATTTCAAAATGAAATGACTTTATTCTTAAAATGTCTTTGATTCTGTCAGATTATTAAATAGTCAATAATGATTGATTACAAGATTATTAATCTTGTAGAGATTAATAATGAACTAAAATCCTTCCTGTTGTTCAGGTTGAATCAGTGAATGTAAATGTTGCTCCATGTCTCCATCTAGTGGACTGATAGTAGAAGTGCAGGTTGAATCAGTGAATGTAAATGTTGCTCCATGTCTCCATCTAGTGGACTGATAGTAGAAGTGCAGCAGCTGATGCAGCTTCTTCTGCCTCTCTGCTGTCTGACTGCATTCACCTGACACTGATATGAAGCAGAGAAGAAGAGCCAATCAGAGGAGGAGCAGCTGATCTTTTTCCAGCACTAATGATGTAAAGGATGATCAGAGTTGATGTGCAGATGAATGATGTGTGTTTCCTCTGCAGGTGAAGCTAGAAAGTGTGTGTGAGCTGATGTGAATTCAGCAGCATGGATCAGTGTGAGGACAGAGAGGAGGGAGTCCCTCCCTCTAAAACCACTCTGTGTGGGGAAGATGAGAGCCAGAGCAAAGGTCAGAGGTGAGGTCACCATCTCTAACTGTCCACAGCCCTTTTCACACAGCGTTCACTATATCAGGCCAAAACAGACGTGGTGATGAAGCTGCTGCTGCTCCTCTTTGCTGCTTCATCCAGATCATCATGTTTCTGTCAGGATCCATCAGAGACTCAGACCAGAACCAGAACCAGAACCCAGCTGTGTGTCAACCGACCCCACACCCATATCACTTGTATCAGTTGCCTCAGTCCTCGCACGAGCAATGGTTAAGAGCAACAGGTCAAAGGATGAGATCATTGGCTTTAAATCTCCTGGATCTCCACCATCAGAGAGGTGAGCTGTTTTAGTCCATGGGCCAGACCATTTTTTTGTCCATTTCAGGGTGGCAAAGTCTATCAATACTTTTTGAAAAGATACATGTCTCTAGTTAATATTTTGGTATGATAGCCCTTCCAAAATGGTAGCTGAGTCATCGTTATCATCTCATGAAGTAAACAACCCCTTTGGAAAAATTCTGTTTTTTGAGACTGCTGTATCTCTGGTTTAGGGTCATGGTATGGGCATTTGTCAAAGGTCTATAATGCAATATTTGGTATCATCTTAAAGGGGACACTCTTGGCTTTCATTTAAGCCATGTTTTGAGTTTCTCTGACCAACACAGAGGTCATTAGAGGTCGTTAAACCAAAATTATTACACATTTTTCCACATCTTTTGACCAAACTAGATACACTTCTTTCATCCCAGCGGTATCCAGGGACATCAGGGACACAAGAGTTAATGACTGAAATACTCAACAGACTCTAAGGAATCAGAAAATGTATGATATGCCTACACTGTCTGTCTATGGGAGGCGAATATGAGCTGTAATTTGAAGTTACAGATTTGGGCTATAACCTTAACTGGTGTATATGTTGGGGGTTTAGTGGGGGTTTGTTTAGCGTGTCACTCATGTCTAGTTTGTTAGTTATAAAAAAGTTAATCAATAATAATAGAAATGTACACTTACATAGACTTTAGGATGCTGTATTGGCCTATTTATCAGATTTTGTGAGTTTTTCCATCCTGGGCTACACAATAGTAGCCCAGGATGGCCACATAGAGACATAGTAGAATGAGAGAGGATACCACCCTCATTAAATGACAAATTCTGAGGTAAAATAAAAAAAATGATTATTTTTAGATGCTTAGGCTACTATTGACAGCATTATTCAGATTATTGTATTACATTTCTGCCAACAGATGATAACCTTAGGCCAGTGGTTCTTAACATTTTTTGAGGTACCAAACCCATCAGATTCATATGCGCATTCACCGAACCCTTCTTTTGTGACAAATAAAATGATTTTTTCCAAATTCACTCCAAGATCACCAAGTCTTCTTGAAAGGTAGAGTCTCTGACAACAGTTCTTCAAAATATAGTCAGTGTTTTCACCAAAGTTGAGCCGACTGTCCAGGAACGACCCAAAGAATTTAAAATGTGCCACAGTTTCAACAGGTTGGCCATCGAGAGAAACTGGAACCACTTTAAGGTCTCGTTTAGATCATTTAATTAGCTCTACATTCTTAAGAGAATGAAAAATTAATAATAAATAAAGACTTTGCGGTATTCTGATTTAGTAATGTAATTATATTAGTTGTGTTACCACCCCCACACCACTAGAGGCAGTACCAACCCCAAAAAGATGTACTAAGGAGCAGATTTGGAAGTACACCGAAAGCTAAGAAAGCTTCAGGTGACCAGCAGCATTGAACAGCCTTTGTTTGTCTGCTATTCATTTACTACCACATTTCTTTTAACCCAGCTGTACCTGAGAGGAAGTTAACAACTGCAATACTCAACAGACTAAGGCAGTGGTCTCAAACTGCATTCCTCAAGGGCCAGAGTCCTGCAACTTTTAGATGTGTCCCTTGTTATACACACCTAAATTCATTGGCTGAACTACCTTACCAGCATGCAGTCTTATATTTCAAAGCAGTCTTGGTGCAACATTAGAGCTTGCACATTTCTGAGCTCTTCAGCCTGTTTGCACATCAGGTAGCTTGCATGCTACCCAACTGTTCCTGATGCTGGGGGTCCTCACATACATAGCAAGATAGTAGGCTATTAGACTATTAGATGTGAGGACATAAACCTGTACCAGCTAGATGGCTAAATAGATAGGCAGACCATAGTCAGACAGAAAGACAAAGAACTTTATTGTCATCATATGCTGACATTAAAATGTATTGCCTTGAGTAATAGAATTGCCAATAAAAAAGTGAAAAATTGCTCAAAGTATAAAAGTTTATAGTCAAATAAAAATAAATATTTAAAAGGAAAAATATGTAAATGTATAACTTTAAGTCAATTAATTTGTATGTCCAGTCAGTTCAGTTTTTAATATATAAAAACTCCCTTAGGATCTTCAGCAAGACTGTCTCCTGCTCTCTACATAAAGCTGCAGTATGTAACGTTTATTAAAAAAATATATATTTTTTACTTAACTGAAATTATCACTATGTCCTGAGAATATAAGATGGATAATCTGTGTAAAGAATTAGCTCCTCTGCCTTCTCCCTCTGGACCTGCTGTCATCTGAACAAATATTCTGCTCTGTCAGACACAACCAATCAGAGCGGGAAGAGGGTCTTAGCGCTGTCAGTCATCCTCATATAGGTGCTGCTCTACCCTGGTTTTCATGGAACATTAAATTGCTTCTCCACCATTAGCATATTTAGAAGCATAAACATGAGGTTGATTGACAGTGCTAAGACCCTCCTCCTGACTGGGTGTTTTTGACTGGTTGTTCTTATAGCTCTGTCAATCAACCTAATGCTCATGCTTCTAAATATGCAAATGGTGGAGAAGCAACTTAATGTCCCAGGAAAACTGGAGTAGAGCGGTGCCTTTGTCTGCTGCTGTACAGTTGGAGTACCTTCACTGTACAGCAGTAAGTCAGTGACAGAATCTGGTCATCAGCTTCTTGGACAGACGACACTGCCCGAGGGTTTTCAGAAAAAATGAGGCTCTGCTGGGCTTTTTTTAAAGAGGTATTTGGTTTTAAAGGTCCAGTTGAAATCCTTTGAGATGTAGACTCCCAGAAATTTGAAACTACTGACCCTTTCTACTTGCTCACCATCTATGCTCAGCCCTGGATGGATTGTCCTCTTTGTCCTGAAGTTGAGGATTATTTCCTTTGTCTTCTTGGTATTCAAGGTAAGGGAATTCTCGCTTCACCATTGGTTTACCATGTTATTAGCCTTTGAACATCTTCTGTATGTCATCCGCATTTTTGAACAAGACGATATTATTCTGGGTGGCATTGCAGTCGTGGGTAAATTGGAAGTAAAGGATGGGGCTGAGGACACAGCCTTGGGGCATACCTGTGCTGAGTGTGACCGCGGAGAAGGTAAGGGAGTTGATCTGGACATGCTGGGGTCTGTTGGTTTAAAAATCCCTGATCCACCAGAACAGTCCTTCTCCTAGTATCAGGGACTCTAGCCTCTCCACCAACTTGTCAGGAGTTGGAGTTAAAAGCTGAGCTGTAATCCACATCCAGCATCCTTACGTAGGTATAAAGTAATATCAGTATGCTTATTATAATAAGTCTTGCCATCACCTTTTAGTTTTTGAACAACTTTCATTCCACCAATGATCCATCAAGACTATTATTCAACATCAACTGATTCTTCCAACTCTCTTGCAAGAGGAAACTTGCTAGAGTTATTATGAACATGAGAAAAGGCCATTGATCTAGTGGATGACCAAAGACTTTTTAAATATGAAGGTCTCTTCTTTGTTAAACTATTATGATACACTCAAAAATATTTCAATCTGTTTTCTTTCCTTTTGTTAGATAGCAAAAACAGTGGTGTAAAAGAGTGAGCCCAGTATTTTTGAAGCTTAGGAATATTTTTATTGTGTCAACGAATGTGGTTGTTGGTAAGTATTTTTCTAAATGACCTGTTCTGAACTTTATATAAGCTTCCTCTCCAGCATGATGAGCTTACAGCAAATCACTGACTATGTTTAGTGATACAATGAATCTGGTGAAAAGACTGACTGTGTCTGACTGAGGCTGACTTAGAGCGTTTACCCAGCTTTTCTCTATAAGTTCTACAAAGGAATATCTGTCCATCTCTATCCCAGGCTTCTGTAGGCCATAATGTCTCTCACTTTCTGTAGGCTCGTTGTCTGTCATGTTCCTAAAGGTGCTGTTCTACCAGCCTGCCTCTAACTGGTTTGGCCTCAGTCCACCTCGGCCAGATTCATTTTCCTTTAGCAGATCCAGCGCGGCTCTGGCTGGCTGTTCTCAGATTTCCATATCTACTTCAAGTGTAGTACTAGCCTGACCAATCAGGGTAGGGACCAAAGCGATTTCATATATCACAAAATAATCAGCTGATCGAAGCCTTTATCATTATCTTTGGGCCAGCAATGAATTTCTATAAAACAAAATGAAATATCTTTGAGTCCATCTGAACCATAATCTTGAGGTTCTCCATGGCTGAGTGTCACTTCAAACCTCTGCGGAGAATTGACCAATTGCTGCGCTAAAGGCCCTCCCACAATAGTGAGGAATAGAGAGGGTAATGGAAAAACTCACTACCAGGGGTAAAACCGAACTACGCACTAACTGGTTAGTGCGTGGCTTGCCAGTAGAAAAGCACTTTAAGTTACCTTAGATACTGAAGTCTGTTTTCTGAGGTGAGATAGTATCTGGTAGCGGCTCTGGCTTTTAAAATGAAACCTTTGGTTCCTGCAGGTGTCTTAGTATCCTTATTCACACACACACACTGGATTATTTCCAAATGGATTAATGATACTCAGATGGTGAACATTCTAATTTACTGTTAATAGCTATGTGTCATCTGAAAAAATAAATACAAAAAGTCAATATTTCCAGGTCTGTAACTGTAAACCAGCACTAAACTTTGCTCCAGATAAGTAGAAATTGAAAGTACAGAGTAAGACTATTCAGCTAAATTGTGTAGCTATCAGAGGGTAGGAACAGCATCTAAAGGCAGTTCAATGCTGCAGTATGTACATTTTAGGGAAAAAAATACGTATGTTATATATTTGTTGAAACTGTCACCATATTGTCACAGTATGCTGAGACAAATAATCTGTGAAGAAAAATCAAGCCTGTCTGCCTTCTCGCAGTGCTAAATTGAAACAACCAAGCAGAGCCAGGAGGAGGGTCTCAGGACAACATAGTAATAGTTTTAATAAATACATAGATTTTTAAATAAAAGTTACATGCTGAATCTAAATGGTTACATCTTACTGATTTTATTTTTTAACAAACTCATTTGTGGGCCTGATTGAAATCAACATCCTCAGCAAGCATAATGTAGATGGTACCGATATGCCTAAGGTTATCATCTGTTGGCAGAAATGTAATATAATAATCTGAATTATGCTGTCAATAGTTGGCTAAGCATCTAAAAATAATCATTTTTTTTATTTTACCTCAGAATTAGTCATTTAATGAGGGTGGTCTCCTCTCTCATTCTGCTATGTCTCTATGTGGCCATCCTGGGCGGATGGAAAAACTCACAAAATCTGATAAATAGGCCAATACAGCATCCTAAAGTCTATGTAAGTGCACATTTCTACTATTATTAACTTTTCTATAACTAACAAACTAGACATGAGTGACACGCTAAACAACCCCCACTAAACCCCCAACATATACACCAGTTAAGGTTATAGCCCAAATCTGTAACTTCAAATTACAGCTCATATTCGCCTCCCATAGACAGACAGTGTAGGCATATCATACATTTTCTGATTCCTTAGAGTCTGTTGAGTATTTCAGTCATTAACTCTTGTGTCCCTGATGTCCCTGGATACCGCTGGGATGAAAGAAGTGTATCTAGTTTGGTCAAAAGATGTGGAAAAATGTGTAATAATTTTGGTTTAACGACCTCTAATGACCTCTGTGTTGGTCAGAGAAACTCAAAACATGGCTTAAATGAAAGCCAAGAGTGTCCCCTTTAAGATGATACCAAATATTGCATTATAGACCTTTGACAAATGCCCATACCATGACCCTAAACCAGAGATACAGCAGTCTCAAAAAACAGAATTTTTCCAAAGGGGTTGTTTACTTCATGAGATGATAACGATGACTCAGCTACCATTTTGGAAGGGCTATCATACCAAAATATTAACTAGAGACATGTATCTTTTCAAAAAGTATTGATAGACTTTGCCACCCTGAAATGGACAAAAATGTCAAATTTTGGCCTCTGGCCCATGGACTATTTCTACCTGCTGATCTGTTTATCTGTCATTGTGGCCATGTGACGATACCAAGTTCTGTTGGGTTCTGTTGCCATGGGAACATTAGCCTGAATATCTTTTATTTACAATAAGCTACACAAACAGTAACTAAAAGAACGATGAGGCTTAATGAAGGTAAAAAATAAAAAACCATAAACAGGAAAGGTTACAAATAGGAAAAGGTTAAATACAGCAACCAGGGCAACATGAGAAATTCTTTATACATTGAATTTGGGTTTAAAGCTTTACTATTTGTGCAGTAGTTCAGTGAATACAAATATGAAGAAACATAAGCACAAAAAGCATTAAGTTGAACTGTTCGTCTATTTCCAATTTTCTTTTTAGGAGTAAAAATAAAATTTACTCCTTCCATAATATTTGAATATAAGAGCAGTGCAGAAAAGATGAGTGATGGTTTCCTGAGAATTGTGACAAAATGAACACAGAGGATCTACATCAGGTGATATTTAAATATTTTACTATTAACAGGATAAAATATATGTAGAATCTTTAGAGACACTTTTCAAATCTTATTAGTTAAGTTTTTCTTCAGCAATAACCAAACATCTGTCCAACCAATATCATTAAATAAATTGTCCCAAAACAGTAGGAGCTGATTTGCTTGTATGAGCTCTTATTTAAATAATAATATTTTTGTTGTTAGTTTTTCTACTTAAAATGGGTCAGAGTTACCAATGAATAATTGTTCTGTTTAGTAATCAGTTTGGTGCTGAACAGAGGATCAAATACGATTGAAAATTATTACAGGAAAATTATATGTGGTCAGAAATTCATCATAAGAGAAAATTTTACCTTCTGTGTTGACAAGTTTATGTAAACAAACAATGCCTTTGTCAAACCATCTTTTAAGAAACATTTATTTATGTTTAAATCAGATGTTTTTGTTATTCCACATATAGTATTTGTGTGGAAAAAGTTGTTTATGTATTAAATTGCAGCAAAGCAGTGGCTGTTTATGGAAACTGGAAAGTTTATCTGGGATTTTTTCAATACTGAAGTTACATCTTAAAAGACAAGATAAAACACCTAAAGCCTCAAATACAAATGTGAATATAAAGTCCACAGAGAGTTTGGATTTAGAAGATACTTTCTGATCCACTTAATTTTAAAGGAAGAATTCAGAGTTTGAAAATCTAAAACATTAAATCCACCAGAGCAGAACTTGTTTATCATTACATTTCTCCTCATAAGATGAACCTTTTTCTTCCAAATAAAATCAAATCATATTTTATCTACTTTTGAACTGATCTCATTGGAAACCTGAAGTGCTGAACTAGCAGAAACCAAACTGGACCTTCAGCTTCATACAGCGAGACCCGACCAGAGATGGATAAATATCTGTAGCCACATATTAACTTTCTTTAGGATTAAAGAAACAAGGAGTTAAAATTTTCATTTGACCTTTGATTTTCTTCTTTTATAATGTAGATACCAAGATATTTAATTTGATGTTTAACAGGGATTCCTGAGATTTCTGCTTCATGGCAGGTTTTTATAGGAAGCAGTTCACATTTAGAGAGATTAAGTTTGAAGCCAGATGCTGAAGAAAAGCCACTGAGCAGATTAATAGCAACATTAATTTGATAACAATCTTTTAAAAACAGAGTCGTATCATCTGCCAGTTGACTCAAACATATTTCTCTCTCTGCAATTTGAATAACCTTTAAGCTGCTGTTCTTTATGAAATGAGCTAAAATTTGCAAAGGTAAGAGAAACAAAAACTGTGAAATCGGAAACCTTGACGAATTCCAGCTCATTATTAAATCTGCAGGTGTTTCCATGTGATAATTTAACTGTTACCTAATGTTGACTTTTAAACTGCTGACCGCAGCCAAAAAGGTCAAGTGTTTTGTTCTGTCATCCAGACTGAACAGATTCAGTTTTAATCATCATGTTTCTGTCAGGATCCATCAGAGACTCCAACCAGAACCAGGACCAGGACCAGAACCAGAACCAGAACCAGAACCAGAACCAGAACCCAGCTGTGTGTCCTTTAAGAGCAACATGTCAAAGCTTGACATCATTAACTTTAACTCTCCTGGATCTCCACCGTCAGAGAGGTGAGCTGTTTCTACCTGCTGATCTCTTTATCTGTCATTGTGGCCATGTGACGATACCAAGTTCTGTTGGGTTCTGTTGCCATGGGAACATTAAACTGAATACCAGGTTATTTTCATTCCATCAATGCATATGGTAACATGTCTTCTTAAAGACGTCACACATCTTCCTCCAGGTTTGTGATGTGAGAGATCAGCAAGTTAAAATCAACCAAACTTTAATAAAATGTAAGGATTTCTTTGGAAAGCTGACAGAAAAATTCACACAAAGATTCAGTCGATCTGGTTTCCATTCTTAATACCTGCAGTTATATAGAATAAATCCAGACCTTAAGCTGCACTAAAACCTCTTCTGGAATATTACCACAGCGGCTGCTGGCAGAACTAATGATCTGAGTTACTTTCTACAGTTTTGGTTCTCAGTCCTGCTTCATAATTATTTCTGTTGTTTCTGAGATTTTACTGCTGCAGGTTCAGACCAAGCCTTGTATGATCAACATGACCAGGACAGAAACGTTCATGTGCACAAAATATTTCACTAGCAGCAGAACCATGAAGTTATTATAGGAGATCAGACTCAGTTAGTTACTATTTTACTCTTTTACAGTAGAATAGTAATAAAAGTGCTAAAATTGGTGCAGTTTTAAAATGCATAATCATTAAGTCACATCACAAAAAGGGATGAGATAATATTCTGTAGGAAAGATTTGATATTTAAAGGCCTGTTATGTACAAACCATATACATTTATACAAATAATAATATGAGCTCCTTTCCAGGCCTCAGGGAATTGGTTACAAAAACAAAAACCTTCAATGTCAAGAACTCGTCATGATTGCAAAAGCATTGTTACAAAAATAGTTTAAGACTGAAAAAAATAACTGCAATTTTTCTGAGTTTAATTAATCTTTTTTTTTTTCACAGTCTTAAACAGGGCCGTGCAGAGGCCACTAAAGGGGCAGGTGCTCCAAAAAAAAGGGGGCACATCTAACCGCATTTTAGGACAGAATATTAAAGCCTCTCAGCTTTCAGAGTTTAATAAACAATGATAAATTACAAAATTGTGAGATATACAATTAAAACTAAGGAAAATTTCTACATAGAGCATACAACTATGCATATGTAAGATATTTTATTAGTAATTTTTTTCTGCAGGTCTATTTGGTCTGTTGTGTTATAGGAAAGTATTGCAATATTCAAACCCGCAATTTAGCAAGATATGTAAATCAGAGCTGGACCACCAGACATATTTTGTCTTTACAGAATTACACTATTACAATTATAAACAAGCTTTTAGTGACTGTAATCTATTAAACAGAGCTGCCTGTTTGCTGCAGTGGAGATGAAGATGGTCCATTCAGGAAAGCAGAGCTGCATCAAACTTTAATGTGGAACTGCAGAAAAAAAAAGCAAAAATTGAATTGTTAACGCATGTCACCATGAGAAAAGCCTACTGAGTTTTGCTTACATTTTTTTTTTTTTTTTTTATTAAAATCACACATTTTTGTCTCATGAAGTGAAATTTTTTTTTGCAAAACAAACTTATTTGCTCATTGAATAATTGGGGAAAAATTTAACTGCATACTCTGCGAACCAGACCCTAAACCAGTGGTTCCCAAACTTTTGGCCCCCCCTGTGGATTACCAAAATGGAGAGGCTACCTGGTTGAATGATGTGTGTGAGTGGTAAGGGAGTGGGGGGTGATCGACTTATTTTGAGGGGAAAATGAATTGAAGTAGCTGAACATAGACAATAGCCTAGAGGCTACTTGTTAAGCTTAAGGTGCTGTGATGATATTAGCTAGTCATCATTTAGCTAACATTACCTGCATCCCAGTGACGTGCGGTCAGGGGAGCCACCTGTCATCGTGGAAAAATAATACATGATGATAAAATAATTTATATTGCTATTTTCACCCTGTGATTTGTACTAAAAAGTACCTATTTTTCATTTAACTTAACCAATTCTGATGATTTTTTCTTCAAAATCGCTAAATGTTTGCAGTTTCCCATTCAATGCTCGGAAGCGAAGCCGGTGATGCAGCAGCGAGCAGAACAGATTCGAGGTCAGGCAAACAGTTCTGTTGCCTCAAGGCAGGGGGCGCTCATGATCCCAGACATTATGACTCCACAATTGCAGAGTAAGAGACAGTAACAGCGAGCTAGCAGCTAGCCGTGCAGTAAAGTCAAGTGCAGCGATATATTTATAGTTTTCTCCTCTTACCACAGCAATCACTAATTAATAATCCCAAAGTAATCATTAAGCCTAAAACCATACTACTGCAACAGACTGAATGTTCTGCTCTTTGTGTGGGAAATATCTGAGTGTTTATTATTGTGGCGTTGTTGTCAGTCGCTATGGCAACGAGTCCGCTTGTAGCTGCGCTGATACAGAGAGCGAGAGAGACGTGGTTTTGAGTTCTTTAACGATTTTTCCCTTTGCTGTGGAGCACAGCACGAAACTAATAATATCTACGTCCAAGTTTGATTCCGTTAACGGAATTATTCTACGGCGGCAGCGTGGCTATGGATGGCATGTAAAGGAATAGCCTTTTAGCCCTCCAGCATTGTCCGCATGCGCAAAATTTTCTTATGTAAACAATAACTTGCATGGCGTCTAGATTTATAAATCTGATTATGATTAAGTCAGTGCCTCACCAGCTATGAATCTCACCGCACGTCACTGCTGCATCCAACAGCTTTACTCAACTCGGTCAGTTGGTTTGGAGGAAAAACTGAAAAGTTCTTTGCGTTTTTGCTGGTTTGCTGCCGTGATTCTAACACACCCCTGAGTGCAGCAGCAGCAGCAGGTGTCCGTCGCTGCCACACAGGTGTAAACCCAGCGCGAGCGTCGTAGCGCTCATGTTGTGTTTAAAGGCGGCTTTAAACACAGCTTTAAATAACCAATCTATTTTAGCGATTTACATAAAAAACTGACAAAACCCCCCTGATAATTTCCATTATTTTAAGTTCCCATCATTGTTTAGAAGTGTTAAAATTACTTCATTTTGAACAAATGAAGTAATTTGTTCAATGAGACGCAGTGAGACGCACTGCGCGAGAGGCAACTGCGTCATGCGTCACGGGCAAAAGGTCAAAAAAACAAATAACAGGTTAACACGTTGTAACCTGTTGCCAACAGCATACAGTGTTCATCGTAGTTGGGTTTTTTTTTTCATTCATCCATACCGCTTTCCCCCACCCACCTCCCCTCCCTGCAATGGCACGGCGCCCCCCCTAGGGGGCGCGCCCCACAGTTTGGGAACCTCTGGGTTGAGTTTATCCCCTTCATTAATGACACTTTTATTACATACATTATATCTATCATGGTAATTCAGGGTGAGTAGTTTTTAATTCTAAATGAATATCCTTGTTGGATTTTATTTAAGTGCTATTCTCCTTCAAGATACATTTACCTAACGTCAGAATAAATGCAATGTACATTATTTGAAGACATATGTCCATTATGGAGACAAGTTTTGGACGGGCGATGTGCCCCTATTGCATAATCAATACTGAAGAATGACTGATATTAGCTTTTTAGTTATCTTGCTCTGTTAGCAAAGTCGTTAGCTAGAAGCTAGCTAATAGCACAACAACAACAGCCTAATCTCTGTATGATAAAAATACTGAATGTTAGATACGAAGCTGAAGTTGGTTTCCAATTCTAGCTTCCAATAGCTAAAGGGCAATTCCACTTAATTTTTCACTACTTTCCGCTACTTTCCGCATCTTTAATCAACTCTAGTTTAAAAACTACAACACCTAGACACTTCAAACCTGGACTAGATTATTCTTCTCTAATAGCAGAATATTTAAAACCATGTTTGGGATTTGTGAAACTTTTTTCTGATTTGTGAAACTTCAAAAAAGGGCAATTTGCCCTATTTTTTGGTCTCGATCACACAGGAGCTGCTTTAATTCCAAATCTACACCACCTAGACACTTCAAACTTGAACTAAATTATTCTGCTCTAATAGTAGAATATTTAGAATCATTTTTGGGATTTGTGAAACCTTTGTCTGATTTGTGAAAACTCAATGAAGTTCAATTTTCACCATTTTTTGGCATCTGGATCGCCATAGATTTACTCTAATTAAAAAACTACAACTCCTAGACACTTCAGACCTGGAATAGATTATTCTCCTCTTCAGGCTTGATATTTAAAACCATGTTTGGGATTTGTGAAACAGTTTTCTGATTTGTGAAAACTCAGTAAAATTCGAATTTCACCATTTTTTTTCATTTGGATCACCATAGATCAGCTCTAATTAAAAAACTACTACAGCTAGACACTTCAAACCTGGAATAGATTATTCTCCTCTTCAAGCTGGATATTTAAAACCATGTTTGGGATTTGTGAAACAGTTTTCTGAGTTGTGAAAACTCAGTAAAATTCGAATTTCACCATTTTTTTCATTTGGATCACCATAGATCAGCTCTAATTAAAAAACTACTACAGCTAGACACTTCAAACCTAGAATAGATTATTCTGCTATGATAGCAGAATATTTAGAACCATGGTTATGATTTTTGAAACCTTTTTCTGATTTGTGAAACTTCAAGAAAGGCTGATTTCGGACATTTTTTGGATATTGGTCACTGCAGCTCCAAAACTGCAACACCTAGACTCTTCAAACCTGGACTATATTGTTGTGCTCTAATAGCAGAATATTTTAATCCATGTTTGGAATTTGTGAAACCTTTATGTGATTTGTGAAACTTCACTAAAGATCAGATTACTATTCTTATATGTTCCATGCAGTTTTTTTCAAATTCAATTCAAATTCAAAACCACTTTATTAATCCCAATGGGAAATAAAATGTTGGTGTAACTCATTAATTTTTCAAAGAGTTATTATAGATGGTGATGGCTGTTGGCAGGACAGATCTTTTGCAGGGGTCTGTTGAGTGAAGTTTCACAAATCAGAAAAAGGATTCACAAATCACAAGCATGATTCTAAATATTCTACTAATTAAAAAACTTAATAATTTAGTCCACATTTGAAGAGTCTAGGTGTTGTAGATTTGGAACTAGAAAATTCCTGAAGAAATTTAAATGGGGCCTGCCAAAGTGTGCCCGTCAGTTTGGACCCAGCGTTCTGATGCTAAAAATTAGCATTAATGCTAAAGAAAGCTTCAATGTAGTCAATAACCTGTGGAGAGTCAGAAGCATGTGAATGTACTTGTACCATTCAGTATGTTAAAATTAATGCATAAACTAAAATTTGACAAAATGCTAATGTTAGCCTGAAGACTAGTATGTGGGGCATCATTAGCATGTTCTCTGTCATTGACTTACTCCATTCAGTATACTAAACATAGCAAATAATTAACCCTCTATGGCATACCGTTGCTCTCAGGCAACAAACCACATTTCTGTAGCTCACGTTGCTCCTTTATTTTATTTTTGGGGGGGAATGATTTAAAATACCTCCAGACATATTTTTGTTCAAATAAAAGAGGTATTGAGGTTCATGTGACCTTTTATTTAGAAGAGGAGCAGTCCTCTTCGCAGTTTTATGAAGCGGAGGTGCATGCTACACCTTGCCTCCTACTTGTAAGTTATACATCACTTTTCTTCATGTTTAAATTTGGGTCACTCTAACTAAAAATATTTTCATATCTGTGAGTATGTAAAGAAGCATTATAGATCATTTCAAGACAAATATTTTTATAATTTATATGCTAAAACTGTGTTTTTTTGTTTGTTGCCTCAGGGCAACATTACGCAGTTAGGGCCCTTCTGCTCAGACAATATTATTCTAATGCGATGATATGCAATTGATTACAAAATAATTATCAAAGCCAATTTTTTTACTTTATTATTGACTAACAGCAACAGGAGATGGATGCAAGATCATTTTATGGACAAAAGGTGCATGGTTCATAAGCTGGGGTCATTCCCAATGAAGACATGAGGATCCACTGTACAACCATTATTTTATTGTTTGTTTATCCTAAAAACTGACTTCAGTCCCAAAGAGTGATAAGCTGGTCATCAATGAACTAATGTACTTATTCCAAGGCAGGCAAAGACTGAAGCAATACCTGCCAAACCCAAAAATATGGGTCTGGAGGGAACTTTGCATGACTGGAGCAGATGGTGTTCCTTACAACCTACACAGGGCGAGCCGCACCACCACCAAATCTACCAGATATGGGAGCTGATGGAAATGTTATCCTTTGCTTGGCTCAAATTCTAACAAAAAATCAGATCTACAAACTCTTATAAAAAAGAACCTGCAGCCCTAAGTCCCGTCACTGATGTGAATTTGGTCGCTACAACCCATAGATAATCAGATAACCAGATGGTGATTCCCAGGTACGCCAATAATCAGGTGCCAAAAATGTGATACACACTTTTTTCACATCAGCAAGCAATTCCTTCCTGATGTTTAGCATATAATGGGGAAAAAGACTAATTTCAACATCCTTAGTGATTCTAACTCTGCCAACCATACACATGTACAAACACACAAATGCTCGTTTTAGTAATTTGTGCAAATGTACCATTCATTAATGAAAGTTAGTTGTTTATTTTATATTTGGTGAGTTGGAACCATGTCTGATTTATTTTTGTCAAAAAAAAGTTTTTTATGAATATAGTTTTTGTTTGATTTGTATTTCATTTCTCATAATCACAGTAGAAATCTTGGCGTTTTAGACCCCTTGTAGCACAATGTTGCCCTGAGGCAACAAACCCAAATCCGGTTCCGGGAGATGTCAGGGTCCGATTTTATGATTGATATGTAATTAGGGACCAACAAGCTCCCAAAGAATGCAGGAAAATATTTTTTCCCCAAAAAAACAAAAAGTCATGCCATAGAGGGTTAAGAAATTTAACAAATAGGTTATTTTAGGTGAAAGGCTAATGCTAATGCACGCAAGGCAGTGCACTAGTGGGGGGCAGTGAAATGCTAATGTTTGTGCTAATGTTAATGAACTGCCTTGCTGCGCAATAATAAAGATAAATAATAAAGAGACATTCTATTGGGTGTAGAACAATAGGTGCCTGCCATACAATGCATGGAGGCAGTGCAAAGCAAGTCAGTCACTGCCTCCATGCATTGCTATGGGCAGGCCCCAATTAGAGCAGTTCTCATGTGACCGAGATAAAAAAAAGTGGTGATATCGCACTTTTTGGAAGTTTCACAAATCAGATAAAAGTTTCACAAATCACAAACATGACTCTAAATATTCTACTATTAGAGCAGAATAATTTAGTTCAAGTTTGAAGAGTCTAGGTCTTGTAGTTGTGGAATTAAAGCAGCTCCTGTGTGACCGAGACCGAAAAATAGGGCAAATTGCCCTTTTTTGAAGTTTCACAAATCAGAAAAAAGTTTCACAAATAGTAAACATGGTTATAAATATTCTGCTTGAAGAGAAGAATAATCTATTCCAGGTTTGAAGTGTCTATGAGTTGTAGTTTTTTAATTAGAGCAGTTTTAGTGTGATCCAGATGCCAAAAAATGGTGAAAATCGAAATTTATTGAGTTTTCACAAATCAGAAAAAGGTTTCACAAATCCCAAACATGGTTTTAAATATTCTGCTATTAGAGAAGAATAATCTAGTCCAGGTTTGAAGTGTCTAGGTGTAGTAGTTTTTAAACTAGAGTTGATTAAAGATGCGGAAAGTAGTGGAAAGTAGTGAAAAATTAAGTGGAATCGCCCTTTAGCCATTGGAAGCTAGAATTGGAAACCAACTTCAGCTTTGTATGATAGATAAGAACAGTTTTTCCTCACCTGGCTGTCTCCTCCCCTCAGTAGTTCTTCAGAGAAAGGCAGACGCAGAGGCCTGTCAGTGTCTGTTGTATTTCATCACCTCTCTGCTTAAACCGCTGAAGCAGAAACGATACTTCAACGTTTTCTGTCATCTGACAAGTAGCAAGTCTACTTTATCCACCAAAAACATTTTTTTTAATTCACCAAAAACTGATCTGTAATCTGGAACGTTCGCTACGTTGAGCTCCAGTTAGCCGCCTTATCTCACTGCGCGAGAGGCAACTGTGTCATGCGTCACGGGCAAAAGGTCAAAGGTAACAAGGGGACCGGAGGGCTTATTATGTTGTACAAAAAACCCCAACAAAAACAAATAATTTTAGTACATGTTATTATGTGTCAGAAGAGGTCTTAGGAAATAATAATAATAAAAAAAAAAAACTACTGACCAAAAGGGCACTTGGGGGCAAGGAGCAAAAGGGGCAGGTGCTCAAGCACCCCCAGCTGCCCCCCCACCCCCATCTGCACGTGCCTGGTCTTAAGGATTCAAAAATAATGTTATGGAAAATAACCACATTGTCATGATCGTGTTTCTGTGTATTTATTTTTAGAGTTTTTTGTGTTCAGCTTCCTTCCTGTGTCTTGTCTCTGCGTCTTCCCCGTTGATTGTTTCCCAGGTGTGTCTCGTTCCCTTGATTACCCCGTGTGTATTTAGTCCCACCTGTTATCTGTGTTCTTCATCGGGTCCTTGTCTATCACTGTTTTACGCATGTCGGCACTCTGTCTGTACTCTCCAGTGGAACTGCCAAGTCCTGGTTTGTGCTTGCTCTCATTTTTGTCCTTATTGTCAGTTGCTACCGGCATTTAGCTGCATGCTTGTTTCCTGCCGTGCTGCCTGTCCTGGACTGTTTATAAGCATATCATCATTAAATTCATCATCATCATCTTCACCATAACCTGGGTCTCTGTGTCTATCCTCACCACCACCAACCACCAGTCCTGACACACATATCCAGGCTTCTTGGTTTGTTAAAGACAAAAAAATAAAACCAGTAATAGTTCCATTATAAAACCCAGTTTAGGACAACATGACATGAGATTCTGCATTTATTATTTAACAGTCAAAGTGGTTCTTACTTTTTAAGATGCAGAGGGAACCAGGGAGCCTGGAAAAGCATCAGAAAATGTCAATTAGACCTTAAATGATTTGGAAACAGAATGATTTCAAAGAAACAAATAACTATTAACCTGAAATGACACTAAAGGTGCATCAGGATTTTATCAGGTAGAAACATGAGCATCACTGTCTGCAGTTTCTTCTGGATCATCTTGCCCACTTTTCTGGACGCCACCTTTCCATGGATGGTCTGTGTGTCTTTCTGGGTTCACCTCAATGAAGAGCCTAAACAACACAATACAAAACTAGAAACACTTTGGAAAAACTGGCAGTTTGAGGGAAGAAGGTCAGTGTAATATAAAAAGTTCTTTACCTAATGTGGATTATTCTGTTTTTAAATATATTAAGATAACACGTCACCATATTGGTCAACTGTTAACTATAACTTGCTTCGTAGCTCCTAAAAACTTTCCTATTGTATTTTACTCATTTTAAAGTGTTTTCAAAATAAAATCATGGAGTAGTTTTGCCGTTGAATAAACTCCAAAGTCTTTGCTGCTTCTTCTGATGTTTTAGCTTGAATGTGTAGAAAGTAGCAAACAGCTGCAGGTCTCACATGTTGGCTGGACGCCTCAAAGATGACTTGGCTTTCAGCGCTGACCATCCAACCAGCCACTAGCTGCTCATCGCTCTATGATGGCAAAGACACAAGTTTGGTTTTCATTTTTCCTCAAACATTTTACTTTGATATCAAAGCTGAATTCATTTAAGCTCAACATGACAAAGCTGTTCTACAAAACCTTTTCATTTATGTTAAAGAGAGTGGCTTCCAGTCTTCTTTTGTACACAAATACTTTTTTAAAGAATCATGTAAATCATGTTGCTGCTGCACACAAAGTTGATCATTAACAATTAACTAGTTTGTTTAGTTGACAATAAGTCAGATGAGAACATTTTCAGTTTAAATTCAGTTTCAACAAAATTCTGCACACTAATAGTTTCCCAATAATCGGCCCACATAGATATTGTCCTAAGAAAACCAAAAATGTTGTTTTTACTTTCTGAGATATTCAAATTTGAGAGGTTGTTAACATTTTGGATTGACCGAGGGTAGTTGTTCAACACTAAAATTAATCCTTAAAACTAAAGCTTGCATAATAATTGTGCAAACAGTGTATATCCATTTTAAATCCTCTAGAACATCCAGGAGAGGATCCCACATGGACACACCCACATATCTCAGAGCTCCTCCATGTCCACATCACCTCAGATCCAGTCATCAGAACCTGATGGATGTCCCACACTGTCCTGAAGACCTGTGTGGACAGAGCCTTCACTTCCACTGTCCCCAAGCTCTGGGACTCTGTCTCCACCAGCATCAGATCTGCTGACAGTGTGGACAGTTTGAAGTCCAAGTTCAGCACCAACTTTTTAAAATGTCTACTGGTGATTCTGGTGTTACTGGTCTTCATCCTTGTAGTTCATCTTCCTCTTTCTAACTTCTTTGTATTGTGTTCATGTGCTGCTCTGTTTTCTGCTTTAATGTGACACTCTTAGTTATTTTATTAGTAAATATGGCTGGATGAATATTTCCTGCCTTCCTGATTGTTCCTGGTTCCTCCACAGAGTGGACCAGCAGAGCTCAGAGGTTCCCAGTGGTCCGTCTGCCCAGCAGCATCAAACACAGCTGGACTCCATATTTATGGTCTGTACATGAACAACAACTACTTTTCCATGGTTCTGTTCACAGTCGTCTCCAAGCTGCACTTTGTAGACCAGAGGACTGTCAGTCTGTCCAACATCCATCTGGTGTTTGGCTCCATGATTTCAGTCTGATGTTTCCTTCATCTATTATTCTGTTCCAGCTGCTGGAGGAAAACATTGTCACTTTTGTGAAGAACGAGCTGAAGAAGATCCACAAGGTTCTGAGTCCAGATTACCCAGAATGCTCAGAGAATCAGAGAGAGGATGATGAGATGTTGAGAGGTGATGATGAAGAGCAGAGGAGGAGCAGCAGAGAGGCAGTGATGAAGATCACACTGAACTTCCTGAGGAGGATGAAGCAGGAGGAGCTGGCTGACCGTCTGCAGAGCAGTAAGAGGATTTCTACAAAGATTTGACCTGATGGATAAATGACACATTTACTGATGTCTGAAGAAACGGAATCACATTTATTTAAATCATCTTCAGAAGGTATTTTTGTTTCATCCCTGGTTTTACTTTTTGTGTTATTTTAGAACGTCTTGCTGCAGTTTGTCATCAACTTAAATCTGGCCTGAAGAAGAAGTTCCAGTCTGTGTTTGAGGGGATTGCTAAAGCAGGAAGTCCAACCCTTCTGAACCAGATCTACACAGAGCTCTACATCACAGAGGGAGGGACTGGAGAGGTCAATGATGAACATGAGGTCAGACAGATTGAAACAGCATCCAGGAAACCACACAGACCAGAAACAACAATCAGACAAGAAGACATCTTTAAAGTCCCACCTGGAAGAGATCAACCAATCAGAACAGTGATGACAAAGGGAGTGGCTGGCATTGGGAAAACAGTCTTAACACAGAAGTTCACTCTGGACTGGGCTGAAGACAAAGCCCACCAGAACATCCACTTCATATTTCCATTCACCTTCAGAGAGCTGAATGTCCTGAGAGAGAAAAAGTTCAGCTTGGTGGAACTTGTTCATCACTTCTTTACTGAAACCAAAGGAATCTGCAGCTTTGAACACTTCCAGGTTCTGTTCATCTTTGATGGCTTGGATGAGAGTCGACTTCCTCTGGACTTCCACAACAAGGAGATCCTGACTGATGCTACAGAGTCCAGCTCAGTGGATGTTCTGCTGACAAACCTCATCAGGGGGAAACTGCTTCCCTCTGCTCTTCTCTGGATAACCACACGACCTGCAGCAGCCAATCAGATCCCTCCTCAGTGTGTTGGCATGGTGACGGAGGTCAGAGGGTTCAATGACCCCCAGAAGGAGGAGTACTTCAGGAAGAGATTCAGAGACGAGCAGCAGGCCAGCAGGATCATCTCCCACATCAAGACGTCACGAAGCCTCCACATCATGTGCCACATCCCAGTCTTCTGCTGGATCACTGCTACAGTTCTGGAGGATATGTTGGAGACCAGAGAGGGAGGAGAGCTGCCCAGAACCCTGACTGAGATGTACATCCACTTCCTGGTGGTTCAGACCAAAGTGAAGAAGGTCAAGTATGATGGAGGAGCTGAAACAGATCCACACTGGAGTCGGAAGAGCAGAAAGATGATCAAGTCTCTGGGAAAACTGGCTTTTGATCAGCTGCAGAAAGGAAACCTGATCTTCTATGGATCAGACCTGACAGAGTGTGGCATCGATATCAGAGCAGCCTCTGTGTACTCAGGAGTGTTCACACAGATCTTTAGAGAGGAGAGAGGGCTGTACCAGGACAAGGTGTTCTGCTTCGTCCATCTGAGTGTTCAGGAGTTTCTGGCTGCTCTTCATGTTTATCGGAAATTCATAAACTCTGGAGTCAACCTGATGGAAGAAACACAAACATCTAAGGAATCTTCATTATTTAATAAACCTAAACTAAAGTCTCTCCATCAGAGAGCTGTTGACCAGGCCTTACAGAGTCCAAATGGACACCTGGACTTGTTCCTCCGTTTCCTCCTGGGACTTTCACTGCAGACCAATCAGAGACTCCTACAAGGTCTGCTGACACAGACAGGAAGTAGCTCACAGACCAATCAGGAAACAGTTCAGTACATCAAGGAGAAGATCAGTGAGAATGTGTCTGCAGAGAAAAGCATCAATCTGTTCCACTGTCTGAATGAACTGAATGATCGTTCTCTAGTGGAGGAGATCCAACAGTCTCTGAGTTCAGGAAGTCTCTCCACAGATAAACTGTCTCCTGCTCAGTGGTCAGCTCTGGTCTTCATCTTAGTGTCATCAGGAAAAGATCTGGATGTGTTTGACCTGAAGAAATACTCTGCTTCAGAGGAGGCTCTTCTGAGGCTGCTGCCAGTGGTTAAAGCCTCCAACAAAGCTCTGTAAGGACACACATTGTTACTGCAGGTATTTTTTTAAAGAAATCTGATAGTGATTAGGTAAATATTGGGTCATGCTTCATAAGTTTGTTTACTGTTTCATTGTCTCCTCAATGTTAGCCACTAGCAGATGAGTAAAAGAGAGACCGGCTCTCATAGGTGACTATTCTTAATGCTACATGTTCAAAGAGCAGAAATTATTTTTTCTGTTGAAGCTGAATTGGATTAATGCTGTTCATTATGGAAATTAAGGAAATTAATGTTTCTCTTGCCAGCCTCCTTACTGACTGCTGTATCTCAGTCTTTTAAGGCTGGAGGCCCAACTAAAAAATAAACCAGTTCTCTATAGTTGTATCATAAAGATGTGAAAAAAGAATATTGTTGTGTGGAACAAAAAGCATAAATTTTGAAGAATTATTTAATATTTCCTCCCTGTCTCCTCAGACTGAGTGGCTGTAACCTCTCAGACAGAAGCTGTGAAGCTCTGTCCTCAGTTCTCAGCTCCCAGTCCTCCAGTCTCAGAGAACTGGACCTGAGTAACAACAACCTGCAGGATTCAGGAGTGAAGCTTCTCTCTGCTGGACTGAAGAGTCCAAACTGCAACCTGGAGACTCTCAGGTAAAATGTGACCAATCCTGGTGAAACCAGATTTCTGTCCTTTACCTGCTTTCAAAGATGATGTAATTATTATTTGATATAATAATTGATGTCTGACTGTGACATGGTTAACCTGCTAAATCTCAACACATAATAATGGATCATTTTCATTTCCTCCAGGCTGAAAGAATCATAAAGAAAGTTATTAAGAAAAGTGGAGGTCAGGCTTCCACTGATAGTGTAACTCTGGATTATTGACCGATTGCTGCATCCTAGTTGATCAGAGCAGCAGGGGGCCAAATATAGCTCCATGTGGAACCAAGAGGTTGGAGAGAGAAAATCAGTTTAAACTGTTTCCTATCAGAGTTCAGTTTGTCTCTCTGTCTTCACATCCTGGGCTGGGCGGGGCTTCCACTGATTGGTCTACTGAGAAAATACCAGGAGCTGATTGGCTGATGGACAGGAAGTTAGACTGTTCAGATAAATGACATTAACAGATTTTATTGGCATTGAAGAGATTTGGCTGAGAGCAAATGTAGATTCTAGAATAAGTGGAAATGTTTCAGTAACAGGAAGAGCAACATGTTAAAATAATCATCTATATTCAGAGAAACAAGTAGAGGAATTTATCTAGAATATAAATAATACAAAGTCAGAACCTTCTAGAAATTCACTGTTATACAGACCACAAGAGATCTTTAAGCTAAACAGTCATTAATATCTACAATAACCCTTTGAAGAATTTGAATTCAAATGAGTTACAAGAAGATTTTATTTCCTTTTGTGGTCAATAAGCTGTTTTTAATTATAATTTAAGTATAGCAGTAGAAATAATAATTTAATTTAAAGAAGAGATAACTATTATGAACATCAGAATCAGTGTGAGCCCCACAGCCCTGAATCCGACGGCCAACTGCTGCTTATTTCTTCGTTCTCTCTGTTATTTTACCCAGACTGCCAGAACCACTTTGTGTCCAGACTTGGGTTTAATAAAACCTCTTTGTTAAAAACATCATCTGGTCTGGACTTTGTGTTTTCTGTGTGATGACATGAGGATGGTAACATATTGGTGGTCCATCCTGTTCCAATAACATGTTTAAAACATATTTGGTTCAATGTTGTGATATTTATGAATGCAGTTTTAATTGTGGTGATTTCTGAAAGTGTTTCCATGTGTTTAGTGACCTTTAGTGTCAGGTTGGTGTTTTCACAACTCTTTAAATACGGGGTTAAATTTCCCAGTAACACTTTATTTGTGTGCATCAGACTGACATGACATTGTCATAAACGTGACATAGCAGCTGTTATGAACATGATGGAGTCTTCATGAATGTTTACAACTGTTGGCATGAAGAGTCATTTGGTAAATAATGACACATCTAATGCAAAGTTGACATTTTAATGGACTTTTAATACAAGTTTTAATGCAACTTTGGATTAAATGTGTCACTATTTACCGAATGACACTTTATGACAAAGTCGTAAACATTCATGAAGACTCCTTCATCTTCATGACAGAAGATATTTTTGACAGTTTCATGTCAATCTTATGCACAAATAAAATGTTAATTTTTCTGTATTTAATGCAGAGGTTCCCGAACTGTGGGGCGCGCCCCCTAGTGGGGGCGCCGTGTCATTGCAGGGGGGCGCGGGAAGCCGTCTGAATGAAAAAAACAAAACAAAACATGAACACTGTATGCGCTGGGTTTTTACCTTAGAATGGCCAACTCTCTGTTATTCCTATGTCAGTTTGATACAGTAGAGGCTTCCACACTTCCCATATTTGTGTCCTCTGTCACTTTTATCAGCAGTTAAAACTGTTTAATCCGTTGTTAACATGTTGTAACCTGTTTTTCCGAGCCGCCTTTAAACGCAACATGAGCGCTACGACGCTCGCGCTGGGTTTCCACCTGTGAAGGAGACCTGCTGCTGCTGGGCGGAGCTACGTAGGTTTGTGTTAGAATCACGGCAGCAAACCAGCAAAACGCAAAGAACTTTTCACAGTTTTTCCCTCCAAACTAACCGACTGAGTTGAGTAAAGCTGCTGGATGCAGCTAATGTTAGCTAAAAGATGACTAGCTAATGTTAGCTAAAAGATGACTAGCTAATATCAATACAGAACCTTAAGCTTAACAAGGACCTTGTAGGCTACCGATGTTGGTGTCTATTTTCAGCTACATTCATTTTGCCCCTAAAAATGTCGATGCCCCCCGTCACACGCGTCGTTTCAACCAGACAGTCATTTGTAATCCATAGGGGGGGCAGAAAATGTTTGGAAACCACTGATTTAATGTTTGGCTACTGTTTGTTTTTGGATTGATTTAGGAGCAAATTTGTTTCTATTTTTTCCCCACATTTCTTTTGTCGTAATTTTTTTTTATCAAAACAAAAGGCAACATAACTAAATATAAAACAGTCCCTTAAATCAGTAAAACAGGAACATTGTTGACCTGATAGAAAAAGACATTCATTCTGATGAATAGTTTAATACCAGATTTTCCTCCCTGTCTCCTCAGACTGAGTGACTGTAACCTCTCAAAGAGAAGCTGTGAAGCTCTGTCCTCAGTTCTCAGCTCCCAGTCCTCCAGTCTCAGAGAACTGGACCTGAGTAACAACAACCTGCAGGATTCAGGAGTGAAGCTTCTCTCTGCTGGACTGAAGAGTCCAAACTGCAACCTGGAGACTCTCAGGTAAAATGTGACCAATCCTGGTGAAACCAGATTTCTGTCCTTTACCTGCTTTCAAAGATGATGTCATTATTATTTGATATAATAATTGATGTCTGACTGTGACATGGTTAACCTGCTAAATCTCAACACATAATAATGGATCATTTTCATTTCCTCCAGGCTGAAAGAATCATAAAGAAAGTTATTAAGAAAAGTGGAGGTCAGGCTTCCACTGATAGTGTAACTCTGGATTATTGACCGATTGCTGCATCCTAGTTGATCAGAGCAGCAGGGGGCCAAATATAGCTCCATGTGGAACCAAGAGGTTGGAGAGAGAAAATCAGTTTAAACTGTTTCCTATCAGAGTTCAGTTTGTCTCTCTGTCTTCACATCATGGGCTGGGCGGGGCTTCCACTGATTGGTCTACTGAGAAAATACCAGGAGCTGATTGGCTGATGGACAGGAAGTTAGACTGTTCAGATAAATGACATTAACAGATTTTATTGGCATTGAAGAGATTTGGCTGAGAGCAAATGTAGATTCTAGAATAAGTGGAAATGTTTCAGTAACAGGAAGAGGATGAGCAACATGTTAAAATAATCATCTATATTCAGAGAAACTAGTAGAGGAATTTATCTAGAATATAAATAATACAAAGTCAGAACCTTCTAGAAATTCACTGTTATACAGACCACAAGAGATCTTTAAGCTAAACAGTCATT